>NC_079318.1:92826844-92977410 GCF_029931775.1 Euleptes europaea | reverse complement strand
GGCATAAAATACAGCACTGAAAAACAGCACCCCATCCCACTGCCTACTCTGGTGTGTCAAGGCACACAACACTGTAGAGATGATAAAAAGTACATAGGGCGGAGTTTCCTCTCCTGTGCAATTTCCTCTTGTGTGCAGTTCTGGAAGGAACAAGAGCGCTCTCAGTCTCCTGACATGCCTCAGTCTCCAAGCCTTTTCCTCGCGCCTTTGTATCTTTCATCATCCCTGTAATGTTCTCTGCGGCACGTTTTCCCGTCAAGGCTGCTTCTGCTTCCTCGTTCCAGAGAAGAAGAAGAAGAAGAGTTGGTTTTTACATGCCGACTTTCTCTACCACTTAAGGTAGAGAACCGGCTTCCAATCACCTTCCCTTCCCCTCCCCACAACAGACACCCTGTGAGGTAGGCAGGGCTGAGAGAGCTGTGACTAGCCCAAGGTCACCCAGCTGGCTTCGTGGGTAGGAGTGGGGGAAACAAATCCAGTTCGCTAGATTAGCCTCCGCCGCTCATGTGGAGGAGTGGGGAATCCAACCCGGTTCTCCAGAGCAGAGTCAACTGCTTCAAACCACGTCTTTTAACCACTACACCATGCTGGCTCCAGCATGGTCAAAGGGTCCTTCCTCTGACCTCTGCAACTGGCAGCCAAGAAGGGGACCAAGCTCCCTGGAGCAGCTAGGGTTGCCAGCTCCGGGTTGGGAAATACCTGGAGATTTTGGGGGCAGAGCCTGTGGAGGGCAGGGTTTGGGGAGGGGAGGGACTTCAATGCCATAGAGCCCAATGGCCAAAGCGGCCATTTTCTCCAGGGGAACTGATTTCTATCGCCTGGAGATCCGCTGTAATAGCGGGAGATCTCCAGCCACCACCTGGGGATTGTCAGCCCTACTCATTAGTCCTCTCCAGTGGGGTGCAGTGGTTAAGAGTGGTGAACTCTGATCTGGAGAAGCGGGTTTTTTTTAATAGAATAGAAATTTTATTACAGTCAATGAGCAGCACAAATAAAATAGGTAAGTTACCAATTTACAGTCGTCTAAAAAAAACATCGGAATAAAACATGCTGGTTCATTAGTTAGTAAAATGAATGAATGGTAAGAAAAGGAAAGCACATATAACTGTTTGCCTTCATTTTCAAAACTGCTGGTTAGCACAGCCTCTCCTCCGTCGTATGTCAATTGCAGCGGCACAGAATCTAGCAATTGAATACATTATAGCTGTGTTGACATCTTGTATCACGGATGACATATGGAACTGTCCATACTACCTGGAAGATTTATGAATTAGTGGTGAGATGAACCTTTCTCTGATAGCTGTATAATACTGACAACTAAAAAGAACATGTTCAAGGTTTCTATATATCCAGAACCACAGGGGCATTTTCTCTCCTCATATGGCATCTTTCTGTAGCAGCCTTCCTGGATGGCTGACGGGAGGGCTTGGCATCCGGCCAGGAGAACCGGGTTTGATTCCTCACTCCTCCACATGAGCGGCGGAGGCTAATCTGGTGAACTGGGTTTGTTTCCCCACCCTTACACGTGAAGCCAGCTGGGGGACCTTGGGCTAGTCACAGCTCTCTTAGAGCTCTCTCAGCCCCACCCACCTCACAGGGTGTCTGTTGTGGGGAGGGGAAGGGAAGGTGATTGTAAGCCGGTTTGAGTCTCCCTTAAGAGGTAGAGGAGTCGGCATATAAAAACCTCCTCCTCCTCCTCCTCCTCCTCCTCCTCCTCCTCCTCCTCCTCCTCTTCTTCTTCTTCTTCTTCTTCTTCTTCTTCTTCTTCTTCTTCTTCTTCTTCTTCCTCCTCCTCCTCCTCCTCCTCCTCCTCCTCCTCCTCCTCCGCTGCCACCGCCGCCGCCATTGGGGATTCTGGGTTGGCTCCAGGTAATGGGGAACCAACCTTTAAAAATCCTAAACTCTTACTTTGTCCCTAAGTAAACAGCAGTTGCTCCTGACAGGCCTTTCTTTCTACAACCTTAAATATTTTGGGTCAATGTCGCCCCCCCCCCCACCCTGCAGTGAAGCCAGACCCGCCGAAGAATGTCACGGTGACCCCTGTGGAGAAGGCCCCCCGCAAACTGCTGGTGACCTGGCGTTACCCCTCCTCTTGGAACTCCAAGATCTACCACCTTCGGTTCCAGCTCCGATACCGGGCAGAGATTTCACAGATGTACTCCGAGGTGAGGCCGTCTTTTCTTTGGTGGGACTTTGGGTCAGAGATCAAAGGCAGGGTTGCCCATCTCCAGGTGGTGGCTGGAAAGGGCTGCCAAGTCCCTCTTCGCCGCCGCTGGGAGGTTTTTGGGGCGGAGCCTGAGGAGGGTGGGATTTGGGGAGGGGAGGGACTTCAATGCCATAGAGTCCAATGGCCAAAGGGGCCATTATCTCCAGGGGAACTGATCTCTCTTGGCTGGAGAGATCTCCAGCTAGCACCTGGAGGTTGAAACTGAAAGAGAAGGCAGCATGAGGCTCAAAACTAAAAGTAAATATATATATATATATATATATATATATATATATATATATATATATATATATATATATTATAATATATATTATATATATATTATAATATATGTATATGTGTGTGTGTGTATATATATATATATATATATATATTTACTTTCTTTATATATATATAAAGAAATTTATATATATATATATATACCTCCAGGTGCTAGCTGGAGATCTCTCCAGCCAAGAGAGATCAGTTCCCCTGGAGATAATGGCCCCTTTGGCCATTGGACTCTATGGCATTGAAGTCCCTCCCCTCCCCAAATCCCACCCTCCTCAGGGTATATGTGTATATATATATGTGTGTGTGTGTGTGTGTGTGTGTGTGTATAAGAATATATATATATATATATGTATGTGAGGGGCCAATGTTATACCTCATTCCTCAACAAGCAAAAAATAAAGCAGAAAGAAAATTTACTCAAGAGTAATGTGTTACAGCACACAGGAAAATTGCCTCGCAGGGCTTAATTCAACATTGCCACTCAGGGTCAATAAATAAAATGAGTATTAAGGCATACAGCATCTATAAGAAGCCACATCGGGCTACAATCTATCAATAGGCCGCTAAGGGCTACAATTCAACAATGTGACAAATTGCACTAATAAAATTCGTATTGAAATAGTTCGTGCAGTCACTTTATATAATCACTGAAAAACAAGGAATGAGAAAGACAAAATAGCAGTAAACTGCAATTAGCAGGTAGGTGGCAAAAACGCGTTTCGGAAAAAACCTTCTTCAGCTTGCCAACCGGAACTGTTGTGGAAACCACCGCAGCGGATTGCTTTCAGATGTTAATAAGTATTCATGGCATGTTTCTAAATGCAATAGAATCAGCATCGTTATAATGAAGGACCATAGGTTACGAAACCCTAATTGAACAATATATACAAAAATATACAAAGAAATATTTATGCAAAAATGGATAGCTTGTAATATCAGTTACATATAAATGGATCAGTTGTAATAGCAAGAGATCTCCAGCTAGTACCTGGAGGTTGAGCAAAACAAAAACAAAGGCACCTCCGTGCCTATACCAAATAGGTTTGGAAATTAGCACGGGAAAGTGGTACACAAATGCACATAAACAGGTTGCAAAAAACACGTCTATAATGAGTAATGAAGATGGAAAGAACAACACAAGTGTACAACATGAAAACTTAGCAACTAAGTGATTGGTTATACACAAATGTACAAGTAAGCATGAAACAATCTATTGGTGTGTATCTGGAGGCAAAAAGTCCTCTTCTGAGTTTCAAAACCTGTTTATGTGCATTTGTGTACCACTTTCCCGTACTAAGTACCTGGAGGTTGGCAACCCTATGGCTGGAGATCTCTTGCTATTACAAGTGATCTCCAGGCATTACACCCCATGGGAGTCCCTCCCCTCTCCAAACCCCACCTTCCCCAGGCTTCGCCCCAAAAACCTCCAGGTATTTCTCAATCCCCCAAACCTCCAGGTATTTCTCAATCCAGAGCTGGCAACCCTTCTCAAAGGTGGGGTGGATACCACCACCCCCTTTTTAGGCAGATCTCACGCACCCTAGTTGGTTTCTAAATAGATTGAAACTCTCCCTGGATGGATCACTCTAAGAAAATATTCCGGCTTGTATTCACCTAGGCAAGCTAGATTCGGGTCCAGCAGCACACCAGGGACCAATAAGATTTTGGGGGGACCCGTATTACGTAGTCTAATATTTGCATCAAGCACAAGCCTTTTGAAATGAGAGCCTCTTAAGAAAGAGTATCGCAAGAGTTCAGTTGGTTAGGATTGCCAGGTCCCTCTTCGCTACCGGCAGGAGGTTTTGGGGAGGGGAGGGACCTTAATGCCACAGAGTCCAATTGCCAAAGCAGCCATTTTCTCCAGGGGAACTGATCTCTATCGGCTGGAGATCAGTTGAAACAGCAGGAGATCTCCAGCTAGTACCTGGAGGTTGGCAACCCTATGTATTACGTAGTCTAATATTTACATCAAACACAAACCTTTTGAAAAGGGAGCCTCTTAAGAAAAAGAGCATCATGAGAGTTCAGTTGGTTGGACTAGGGTTGCCAACCTCCAGGTACTAGCTGGAGATCTCCCGCTGTTACAACTGATCTCCAGCCGATAGAGATCAGTTCCCCTGGAGAAAATGGCCGCTTTGGCAACTGGACTCTATGGCATGGAAGTCCCTCCCTTCCCCAGACCCCGCCCTCTCCAGGCTTCACCCCAAAAACCTCCCGTTGGTGGGGAAGAGGGACTTGGCAATCCTAGGTTGGATGGATTTTTTCCCTTTGTTGTTGGGTGTGTGTGATTTCTCAGCTGCTAGTATACTGTGATGTTACATTCATTCATTCGACTGGGGAGGGGGTTACGCAACGCATTGTTTGCCGTCTGCCTGTTAAGCCCAGAATAAGAGCTGTGAGCGCATGGAGTCACCTTCTTTGACGCCACTGATATGGCGCTGAGTAGAAAGGGCGAGAGGGTTCTGTCTGTCTGCAGGGCCCCATCCGGGTGTCCTGGACCTTTGGACCTTTGATAGCTGTCTATGCAAATGCTTAGCAGTACTCAGAACTCAGAGACTTTACTTGAACTCTGAGCTTATAAGGGCTGCAGGGTGTTGAACAAATGAACACATTTGTTCTACCGAATTAGACCCTTGGTCCATCAAAGTCAGTATTGTCTACTCAGATCGGCAGCAGCTCTCCAGGGTCTCAGGCAGAGGGGTCTTTCACATTACCTACTTGCCTGGTTCTTTAACGGGAGGTGCCAGGGATCGAGCCTGGGACCTTCTGCATGCCAAGCAGATGCTCTACCATGGCTCTCCAGGGTCTCAGGCGGAGGTCTTTCACACCACCTACCTGACTGGTCCCTTTAACTGGAGATGCCGGGGATTGAACCTGGGGCCTTCTGCATGCCAAACAGATGCTCTACCACTGAGCCACGGCCCCTCTCCAAGGCTCTCCAGGGTCTCAGGAAGGGGTCTTTCATATCACCTACTTGCCTAGTCCCTTCAACTGGAGATGCCGGGGGTTGAACCTGGGACCTGGTCCTAGCTGGAGATGTCCAGCTATTACAACTGATCTCCAGCTGAAAGAGATCAGTTCACCTGGAGGAAATGGCCGCCTTGGCAATTGGACTCTATGGCATTGAAGTCCCTCCCCAAACCCCACCCTCTTGAGGCTCTGCCCCCAAAACTCCCCGCCAATGGCAAAGAGGGACCTGGCAACCCTAGCAGCAGGCAAAAGAGGGCCAGGCAGAGGGGGAGGGGCTGGATGTGCACACATGCTCACCATGCACCGACATTACTTCTGGGTTTATCCACAAGCAACACAGACACTCTAGCAATCTCCACCATCTCCGATTGCTAGAGCTCCTCCCCAGCTACGCTCCTGCAAAGCTCACACACATTCAGGACATCAGTCTGCCCCACAATCAGTCTATTCCATCATCTCAGAGGTCAGCTTTACAAGAGAGTTCCCCCACCCCCCAAAAAAATCCTTCAAGTCTTATTTTCACAATGAGGACGAGAATGACTTTTTCCTTTAAAAAAAGAGGAAGAAGGAAACCTGGCGTTCTTCAGCTACTGAATTCTGCCTGTTTGTCTGTGCTGTGCGCAAAATCTTGCCCTTAAAAGTTTTGGGTTTTTTTTGCATCCATGCCAAATTTATGGTTGCCAACTCCAGATCAGGACATTCCTGGAGATTTGGGGCTTGGAGCCTTAGGAGGGCAGGGTTTGGGGAGAGGAAGGACCTCAGCAGGGTATAATGCCATAGAGCCCACCCTCCAAAGCTTCTGTTTTCGCCGTGGGGATCGATCTCTGGAGATCCGTCAGAATTCTAGGAGAGCTCCGGGCCCCGCCTGGAGGTTGGCAACCCAGATCAACTCCTTCTGCCTGTAGTTGGGGAAAAGGCACATGGGTGGATGATGGGGTTGCCCGGTGAAGGAAAACAGTGGGGAGTTATCTTCAGTCAGTGGCATTCTTTTGCTTCCAGGTTGAGCTTCCATGGGAAGCTTCCACTTCGCACGTGATCCATGACGCCTTGCAAAACCTCCCCCACAGGGTTCAAGTCAGAGCCCATGAAGAATTCGACTACGGAACCTGGAGCGAGTGGAGCCGCGAAAGTATCGGAACACCCTGGACAGGTGAGGAAAGGCTGTTAAGGGTGCATGACTGCACAGGCATTGGCCAATCGCCCCTGAGTTCTTGGATTCCGCAGAAGGGACAGCCTCAGAGCGCATTTACACTATAAATAGCTTCAATAGCCCAGAGAAGTAGCTAGGTTACTCTGCTGCAGCCAAAACCACAGAGGACCTTTGTGTTGTGTTAAGTGCTGTCCAGTTGCTTCCGACCCTATGGATCAGTGCCCTCCAAAATGTCCTATTGTTTAGGACCTTGCTCAGGTCTAGGGGCCAAGAGTCCCAGGTTCGAATCCCCGCTCTGCCACAGAAGCTGGCTGAGTGACCTTGGGCAAGTCACACCTTCTCAGCCTAAACTTACTGTAGGGTTGCCAGCCCCCAGGTAGCACCTGGAGATCTCCTGCTATTAAAATTGATCTCCAGACGAATGAGATCAGTTCCCCTGAAGAAAATGGCTGCTTCGGAAAATGGATTTGATGGCATTATATCCTGCATAGTTAAATTGTGGGACTCCTTGCCCAAGGATGTGGTGATGGCTGCCAACTGGGAAGGCTTTAAGAGGGGGGTGGACATGTTCATGGAGGAGAGGGCTATCCATGGCTACTAGTCAAAATGGATTCTAGTCATGATGCATACCTATTCTCTCCAGGATTAGAGGAGCATGCCTGTTATCTTAGGCGCTGTGGAACACAGGCAGGATAAATGCTGCTGCAATCCTCTTGCTTGTGGGCTTCCTAGAGGCACCTGCTTGGCCATTGTGTGAACAGACTGCAAGACTCGATGGGCCTTGATCTGATCCAGCATGACTTTCCTTATGTTCCTATGCTGAGTTCCCTCCCCTCCCTCTTTTCTCACCAACGAGGACCCGAAGTGCCTTACCACACTCTCCCCTTCTCTCACAACAGCCCTGCAAGGTAGGGTTGCCTGGTCTGGTTGGGAAATACCTGGAGCTTTGGGAGGGGTGGAGCCTCCCCTCCCCAGGCTCCACCCCCCAAATCTCCACTTATTTCTCAACCCTGACCCAGCAGCCCTACCTTACAGGGATGTTGTGAGAGAAGGGGAGAGTGTAGTACGGCACTCAGTGGGGTCCTCGTGGGGGAGTAAAGAGGGTTACAAGTGAAGTAAATAAATCCCCCATCATGACGCTCCTCTGTTAGGTTATTTATTCCCTTTGCCCTGATAGCATGGCTTCCTTTCAACTGTTTCTTTTTCTGGTTGGCGTTTCAGAACCCCCATCGACAGAGTCAGAAATGGCAAGTTCAGACATCCCAAAGGTAAGCATCGGTGGTGCAGGCATGGGCTGGTTTTGCTCCACCTGCCCCTTTTTGGTAAACGTGGTCACTATTCTCTGGTCCCTTTCCCTGGGAAATCACGGTCCCTCTTTTTCCCTTGGTGGGGGAGATATTTGGATTTTGGGTGAGCTGCTTGTAAGCTCAACGCGAGAAGTCTGGTTCGTTCTGGGCAGGGAAGAGTCCCCCAGGGACGAGACCCACACCTTTGCTTAAATAATATCAACAAGTTTATTGCTTTCTGAGAGAGCAAAAGGAAAAAGAAGCTCTCATACCCGTTACAGGCAATTTGAAAAGGAAAAGAACAAACTCAAAGCAACTAGAAATCTACTCTACTTACAAAGCAGAGCTGGTCATATTCCTCCTTACTATTAGTCACTGTAGAACAAACAAAATCCCAAACCAAGCTTCCTTCCCCCTGGAGCAACCTCCCTTTTTCACTTAACCGCCAACCTTGGCTTCCTGCCTCCTCCATAGTTACACGTGTTCTCAAAACTATCTCAGCTGTGATTCCCTGGGGGGTGAAACTCTCTGGGCCGGGTTGCTTAATGGCTCCTTTCTTACACTGCTTGCCTGGTCACTCTTTGGGGATCTGATTCCTCCTCCTCTAGAAGTTAAATCTCTGAGTGGGGAACAGAGGCATCTTGTCCGTCGCTCACATCCACATCGATAGGGGAGGGTCTGTGGCTCGGTGGTAGAGCATCTCCTTGGCTTGCAGAAGGTCCCAGGTTCAATCCCCAGCATCTCCAGTTAAAGGGACCAGGCAAGTAGGCGATGTGAAAGACCCCTGCCTGAGACCCTGGAGAGCTGCTGCCGGTCAGAGTAGGCAATACTGACTTTGATGGACCAAGGGTCTGATTCAGTATGAGGCAGCTTCATGTGTTCATATGATGCGCATGCATGAACATTAAGGTGCCCTGTGGTGCATCAACAGCCATTTCTCTCCTGCAACTAGCTGACTTGCTAGTCAAAAGCCCTACCTGGCCCATGTCTAGGGTTGCCAGGTGTGCCCCCACCCAGCCACCAGTGGGAGATGGGTGGGTAGGGTTGCTAGATCCAGGTTGGGAAACTCCTGGAGGTTTTGGGATGGAGCCTGGGGAGGACAGGGACCTCACTGGTGTACGGTGCCATAGAGTCCGCCCTCCAAAGCATCCATTTTCTCCAGGAGAACTCGGGTTGTCAGGTCTCCCCTGGCCACTGGTGGGGGATGGGCTGTGTGTAGGGTTGCCAAATCCAGGTTAAGAAACTCCTGGAGGTTTTGGGATGGAAGCTGGGGAAGACAGGGACCTCGATGGGGTACAATGCCACAGAATCCACCCTCCGAAGCAGCCGTTTTCTCCAGGGAAACTGGTCTCTGTAGCCCGGAGATGAGCTATAATTCAGGGGGATCCCCAGAGCACCGGAGGAGGTTCAGCCCTGCCTTTCTTTCTTTCTTTGACAGTTTCCTAGGTATAGTTTTGTTCCCTCGGATGCGCCTGCAACTCCTGAGCTTCCCATCGACCCAGAAAAGCCAGCCGGTAAGTGTGGCTTCCCCCCAGGGCTTTGCTTGCAAGAAAAAGCCCCAGGCTTCCTTGAGGCATAGAGGAAGTTTCCAAAATGAGAATGAACTGGTTAGCTGTGTATCAACAGTGGGCCAGTAAGTAGAGTTGCCAGGTCCCTCTTCACCACCAGCAGGAAGTTTTAGGGGTGGAGCCTGAGGAGGGCGGGGTTTGGGGAGGGGAGGGACTTCAATGCCATAGAGTCCAATGGCCAAAGCAGCCATTTTCTCCAGGGGAACTGATCTCTATCGGCTGGAGATCAGTTGTAACAGCAGGAGATCTCCCGCTATTACCTGGAGGTTGGCCACCCTGCCAGTAAGGCAGTTTTAGATGCTGAACGAAATGGTCTTTCTCTTCAAAGTCCAGACCTCACAGCCCCTCTGTGTATGTGTGGGCCGGTATTGCGGCGGGTAGACCAGGACTGGGGAAACACGGGTTCCAACCTGCATAGCTATGAAACTCATAGGCCACTGTAGGCCGCTTTTTCTTTCCACCTAGCCTACCTCGCAAGATTGTTGTGAAAATGAGCATAAAAGGGAGGAGAGGGGAATTATATATGCTACCCTGAGCTCCTTGGAGGAAGGATGGGTTGAAAATGGGATGGATGCTATTTCCCATTTATTATTATTATTATTATTATTATTATTATTATTATTATTTCATCTAGTCCAACCCCCTGCACAATGCAGGAAATTCACAACTACCTCCCCCCCCGCACACTCCCAGTGACCCCCTACTCCATGCCCAGAAGATGGCCAAGATGCCCTCCCTCTCATCATCTGCTTAAGGTCATAGCATTGCTGACGGATGGCCATCTAGCTTCTGCTTAAAAACCTCCAGGGAAGGAGAGCTCACCACCTCCGGAGGAAGCCTGTTCCACTGAGGATCCTCTCTAACTGTTAAAAAAATCTTCCTAATCTCTAGAGGGAAACTCTTTTGATTTAATTTTAACAAACTGGTTCTGGTCCGACCTTCTGGGGCAACATAAAACAACTCAGCACACTCCTCTCTATGACAGCCCTTCAAGTACTTGCAGATGGTTATCATATCACCTCTCAGTCTTCTCCTCTTGATCCTCAGTATCTAGTAATGGAGTGTCTCTACATGCAAATGGTTTTTTAAAATAGTTTGGCTCAGTCCAATATATTAAAAGATTCACCTACCCGTTGGCAAGCCTCTTTCCCTGAGTTTGGCGACCCTTCCTCTAACTGTGCTCCCTGTTTGTTTTCAGTGGAAGTTGCTGTAGACGCGGCTCTTCATACGTTTCTCATCCCAGCAGTAACTGTGATCTTGGGTCTCGCCCTGGTGGTTGCCATTGTCATCCGGTAAGGAAGGAATCTTGGGGAAGGGAGAGATGTGACCCTCTGGCTGGTACCGCCGATTGGCGAATGAGGATGGGATCAGACCGGTGGCAGGTTTTGCTGTAGCTACGGCCACAAAAGTTCTTGGGAAACACTCTAGCTGCCTATGGTAGTCTGGAGGGGTAGGGTACATAACATCAGAACATAAGAAAGGCCATGCCGGATGAGACCAAGGCCCATCAAGTCCAGCAGTCTGTTCTCACAGTGGCCAACCAGGTGCCTCTAGGAAGCCCCCAAACAAGACTGCAGCAGCATCCTAATATAATAGGCCTGCTCCTCTGATCCTGGAGAGAATAGGTGTGCATCATGACTAGTATCCATTTTGACTAGTAGCCATGGATAGCCCTCTCCTCCATGAACATGTCCACTCCCCTCTTAAAGCCTTCCAAATTGGCGGCTGTCACCGCATCCTGGGGCAGGGAGTTCCACCATTTAACTCTGCGTTGTGCAAAGATACACTTCCTTTTATCAGTTTTGAATCTCTCACCAGCTTCAGCAGATGACCCCCACGTTCTAGTATTATGGGAGAGGGAGAAAAGCTTCTCCCTGCCCACTCTCTCCAAGCCATGCATAATTTTATAGACCTCTATCATGTCTCCCCTTAGCCGCCTTCTTTCCAAGCTAAAAAGCCCTAAGCGTTTTAACCGCTCCTCATAGGCCCGTTGCTCCAGCCCCCTGATCATTTTGGTTGCTCTTTCCTGCACCTTCTCAAGTTCTCCAATATCAATTTTTAGGTGTGGTGATCAGAACTGTACACAGTATTCCAAGTGTGGTCTCATCATAGATTTGTACAAGGGCAGTATGATAGCAGCAGTCTTGTCCTCTATTCCTTGTCTAATTATGGCCCACATAATCACCAGGTGACTGTTTAATCCCAATAACTGGGAGTGGAAGGAATGTTGTGGCTAATGTTGTGCGACGGACTCTTCCCCAGGAGACAGCTCGGTGATAAAAAGCAGGTTTCATTCTTAGCCAAGGGTTGCCAACCTCTAGGTGCGGCATGGAGATCTCCCAGAGTTACAACTGATCTCCAGACTACAGGGATCAGTCCCCCTGGAGAAAATGGCTGCTTTGGAGGGTGGACACTATGGCATCGTACCCGTCTTCCCCAGGCTCCATCCTCAAATCCCCAGGAGTTACCCTGCCTGCACTTGGCAACCGTATCTTACCCTTCTGCTCGTTCAGAAAGCTGCGGGAGATCTTGTACGAGCTCCCGCACAAGCTGAATACCCCTGGACGTTGTTTCGATTTTTCTTGCGCAATGCTTGAGCTCAGTGTCTTCATTTAAAACCTCATTTTGCCAACACTGTTTTCCAGGTACCGGAAAAAATGGTGGGCGCCGTCTTCCGGCGAGGCGAAGCCAAAGACCGTACCGTCCTATTCCCTGGTCCCGCTGGCTTCGGGGGCCCCTCTGAGCTCATCCCCTCTCCTGTCCCCTCCTGCCTCGCCCTTCAGCGAGAGTTCTGCGGACAGCCCCAGAATCCTGGAAAACAGCCCTTACGACGTTTCTAACGCGGACTACTTCTTGATTCCCAGGTAGCCAGCAGGCGTTGGATTAGAGGATATCGGACCCTGCAATGTCTCCGGGCTGGGGTTTGGGTACGGGCGTTCCACACTGGACAAATGGATCATGAAACCAGACCACCTGTTTGGGAAAGCATTGGTGCTAAAAGCCGCTTGGACTTTGCCATTGTCGATCCCATCTCACAGGGGTCCATGCTGCTGATCCCAGATAACCTGGGCTCCTCCATCCAAAATCCTCGCCTTTCAGTGATCTGGAAGGTGTTTGCAGAAAGCTTGGGTTTTTTGGTCCACAAGAAACTTGGGACCCAATTGCTACAGACTCCCTGTAGGGTGGGGTGACCCAAAGACTCCATCCAATACGGTGTTTTGTCGCCCACAGTGGCTTGCTGGAGAAAACGATTGGAGACATCGCAGAACTGTTCTGTGTCGGGATGCTCGTAGGATTTCCCCAGACACGGAGCCCAAAAACAGTTTTGATGTTGTCCTTAGAAACTGATCGGCCCCCGTAACGTGAGGTTAGGGGGCAGTTGTCCGCCCTAGAAGGATCTACCGTCGTTGAGGCTGCATTCGGTGGCTTTCAGAAACTGGCACTTGGGTTTTCGCAAGCTAATGGAGGATATCGAGAGAGAAAGACACTTCCCTGTAATGCACTGGGAATGGCAGCACCCACAACGCTGTGCGCTTGACTGGAAACAAACCAAACCAAAACCAGCCTCTGCCAATGGCATCCCGGGATAACGTCTCCGCCCCGTGCCACGCTTGAGTTACCCGACACGTTCTCGAATCCTGCTGAGCCGTGAGACAAACTCTTGCTCTGAAGCGCAGCAAATCCTCGCTCGGAAGTGGCAGCCTTCTTTATCCAACATGCTTTGCGCCACGAGAGCGGGGAACTCTTGCCACGAGGCGCTCGACGAACGGCTGCCGAGAAACGGAACTGCGGAGAACTTTTGTTGTTCGTTGTAGTTGTGAAACCCCAGGGGCTACGCCGGCCCCGTTCTGCTGAGCTGACTTTTTCCATAAGTCAAAGCATAAGACTATTTCCGTCTCCCACACCCCCATTTTCCTTTCGGGTGCTAACCTGATAACACTGGGCTAAATGTCCTGCTCGGACGGAACGTGACTGAGTGGGGTGTCGCCCACGTAGGAGGCAGTGATGATGTAAGGGGGTAGGGCAGGTTAAAAGGCACGGGGCTTTCCAGGGGAGGCCAGTCGGCGTGCTAAGGGACCCAGTTGAAGCCCGACAAATACTCCTGGCAGCCTGTCTCTAGTGAACACGCCTCTAGTCAACAGGCCTCAGTGGAACAGGCTTCCTCAGGAGGTGGTAAGCTCTCCTTCCCTGGAGGTTTTTAAGATGGCCATCTGTCATAATTGTGAATTTCCTGCATTGTGCAGGGGGTTGGACTAGATGGCCCTGGGGGGTCCCTTCCAACTCTGATTCTGTGATAGGCATGGGCTTGTGGTTACAGAATGCTCAGTGGAGCATTTATCATCACCCATACATATATAGAAGCATAGAGTTGGAAGGGGCCATACAGGCCATCTAGTCCAACCCCCTGCTCAATTCAAGATCAACCTAGAGCATCCCTGACAAGTGCTTGTCCAGCCTCTGCTTGAAGACTGCCAGTGAGGGGGAGCTCACCACCTCCCTCGGAAGCTGATTCCACCGTTGAACTACTCTTACTTTAAAAAAAGTTCCACTAATATCCAGCCGGTACCTTTCCACCCGCAATTTAAACTGATTATTGTGGGCCTGTCCTCTGCTGCCAACAGGAACAGCTCCCTGAGCTCCTCTGAGTGATAGCCCTTCAAATACTGTTAGTTTAGGGCAAAAAGGAATGTTCCCCAGATTGAGCAAACAGGAAGATCTTTCCCTTCTGTCTTTCCTTTCTGTGCTGCCCAGCCTCGGTTTCCCCTCAGGGTTACGTCCTTTTTTTCATGTCACCTTTCTCGCTTTCTTCTCTCTCTCGGTGCCTGTCTCTGTGGTTTTTTTCTGGTGGTTTGTCCTGAACTAGTTCGGGTTCCCATTTGGCCATGAAACTCCCAGGGTACCCTTAGGCCAGTCATTCTCTCGCTTTCTCCGCTGAACCTACCTCACAAGGCTGTCGTGAGGGTCAAATGGGGGAGGTGAGAAGCAGAGATGCCACCCCCCCAACTCCTCTGCAGGATAAAAATGTGATAAGAGCCGGTGTTGCGGCGTGGTTAGAGTGACTTGAGAACCCAGGTCCGAATTAGCTGCGAGGCTCACTGCGTAACCTTGAAACTGCCATTCTCTCTTAGCCTAACCTACCTCACAGGGTTGTTGTGAGGGCAGAATAGAGAAGTGGAGAACCATGTTGGCTTCCCTGAGCTTCCCTGGGATAAAAATAAGATAAAAATAGAAGTTGCACTCTTTGGAAACTAAATGTCTTCTAACAAACTAAATGTATCCTGGCCAGTTTGATAGCATGAATGATTTTTCTCAGGGAGGAACCCCAGAGAGTTTTCCAAGGAGACCTCATTTTCCTTTCATGCGCACCTGTGGTTTGGTTATACTCTTGGCGTTTGAGGGACAACAGCAAGGCCCAAGAGCTTTGCGTATATGTGCCAGGATGTGCCCCAGAATCCTTTGCCATGTGCAGAAGACCAGGTGCCCAATGCGCAGGGGTTCAACTCTTTGCTGGCGAGCCTCTATGCGTCGACCACCTAAACCTCTGCGCATGGCGGGCAACTCTGAGGCACATTGTAGCACATGTGTGCGGGGCTCTGGATCCTGTTGTGGTCCCTGGCTGTGACACTGAAGATTAACAAGTGACTTTCTACACATTCCCAAGGTACACCTCATTGATTTGTTGTTAATCCCGCGCATATGCAGCTATTTATGTTAGTTGTGCGTCTGAACATGGCTGGTGCTCCCTTTTCCCTTCCCAAACTCAAAGGTCTATGCTCCGTTTTACACATTGCATAGAAGAGGGTGCCGGAATTCCACTTCAGGTGGCAGGTAGGGGAGCATCACAGTTTTGAATGCTGTCAGGCATAAAAGCAATTCCCTGCATGTAATAACCTAGCAGAGGGCTTTGCTGACACTTCTCCCTGATGAGCTAGTTCACTGCTTGCGGAGATGTTTTGAGGGTTGCTTAAAAAAAAAATGTGTGGGAACCTTCAAAAAATATGATTCCCCAGCGGGGAACAGAAATCGTCCAAGCCATAATTCTGTCTCCTCAGTTTACCACCTCCGTTCTGTCCAATTCGTGGAACAAGTTTATGCCACTTCAGATAGGGTTTGATTTATACACAAAACAGAATGAAGCGGTAGAATCCTGAGGTTGTAGAATGGACTTTACCACTTCAAACTACACCTGAGTAATGCTATTTTGAATGCTGTCCTGTATCAAAAGAAGAAAAACTCCCATAATGTTAAAAAAATAGCACACCAAGCAAAGTTTCCTATTGTGCTAGGATTTTATTTACAAAGACTTTAAAAGAAAACTGGTGAACATTAAAAACATGTGATCTCCGTCCTGCAATTTGCTTTCTGCCACTTCATTCATCCTCCTACAAGTGAGGAGAGCCAGTGTTGCACAGTGGTTAGCGACTCAATGAGGCCTGGATTCGCATCCTCATTGTGCTCTGAAGCTCACTGGATAACCCTGGGCCAGCAACTCTCGCTCAGCTTAAGCTGCCTCATAAGGCTGTGGTGAGGACAAACTGAGGGGAGGCAGAGAATGATGTATTCCACCCTGAGCCCCCATAAAGAAGAATCGTAGAATCATAGCGTTGGAAGGGACCACCAGGGTCATCTAGTCCAACCCCCCGCACAATGCAGGAAATTCACAACTGCCTCCCCCCCACTGCCCCAGTGACCCCTGCTCTATGCCCAGAGGAAGTCAGAAACCCTCCAGCATCCCTGGCCAATCTGGCCTGGAGGGAAATTGCTTCCTGCCCCCAACGTGGCGATTGGCATTTTCCTGGGCATGCAAGAAAGGGCCACGAGAGCCGAGCTCCTGCCCTTGCTGTCAGATGTCCGTCCAGCCTGCTGAAAGACAGGACAGATAGACAGAACGATAGGCAGGGCTTTGTCAGAAGCGCTCGCACAGGTGAGGGTTCAGACTCAGAACAGCAGTCCGGGGTCTGTGGGGCCCTGGTTTTGCAGGCCCGTCTCTCTTTTCCTGTTTCGGTGGCGCATGCTTGTGCATGCAAAGAACCAAGCTGTTGAGCAAGAGCCAGGCCCAGCCAGCTTCGGGGAGGGGAGTGGGTGAGTGGTGAAACCACCGCTCCTGGCAGCTGCTTCCAGTTCTTCTTTCGTGTGGTTCCTTGGGGGATCAACAGCTTCGGAGGAGGAAGCGGGCGTCTCTCTTGTCTCGCTCTCGGCGCCGGGGAAGGTTCTGAATTCCCCGGGGGGCGTCCTGGAGCCTCTAACTGCTCTCTTCCCCAACGGCAATGAAAGACAATAAAATCTCCCAGGGGGGGAATAAAAATGCTTTCGGTTCCTTCCTTGAAAGAGGTTCAGAGTAGATCTGCCAGGTCCCACCTGGAGGCTCTCCTAGGATTGCAACTGGTCTCCAGACTACAGAGATCAAATGGCTGCTTTGGAGGGTGGACTCTATGACATGTAACCCCGCTAGGTAGGGTTGCCAGGTCCCTCTTCACAACTGGCGGGAGGTTTTTGGGGCGGAGCCTGAGGAGGGCGGGGCTTGAGGAGGGGAGGGACTTCAATGCCATAGAGTCCAATGGCCAAAGCAGCCATTTTCTCCAGGTGAACTGATTCCTATCGCCTAGGGATCACTTGTAATAGCAGGAGATCTCCAGCTAGTAACTGGAGGTTGGCAACCCTACTGCTAGGGTTGCCAGCTCCAGGTTGGGAAATACCTAGAGATTTTGGGGGCAGAGCCTGAGGAGGGTGGGGTTTGGGGAGGGGCTCCAATGCCATAGAGTCCAATTGCCAAGGCGGCCATTTCCTCCAGGTGAACTGATCTCTTTCAGCTGGAGATCAGTTGTAATAGCAGGAGATCTCCAGCTATTACCTGGAGGTTGATACAAATAAGAGCACCAATGCTCAAAGTACAGTCAACTATTCCATATATGTTTACTAACAACCAATATACAAGAAAACCCAAATCTCCTGGAATTTCCCAACCCAGAGTTGGCAATCTCAGTGTACCTGCACCAGAGGTGGCATCTGCAGAAGAATTTAAGTTGTGATCTCATTCCTGGCACACATGAACTGCCTCTGAGTTATGGTTGCCAGCTCCGGGATGGGAAATACCTGGAGATGTTGGGGATGGAGCATGAGGAGGGCAGGGTTTTAATGAGTTTTATGGACTTTATTACAAAAAGGAGTCAAATTGTTGCACACACACACACAATTCCCAACACATACAAAACTCAGAAAATAAAAGGAGGAGGAGGAGGAGGACTTTCTCTGCCACTTAACGAAGGAAGGGGAAGGGAAGGTGACTGTAAGCCGGTTTGATTCTTCCTTAAGTGGAAAAAAAGTCGACATATAAAAACCAACTCTTCTTCTTCTTCCAGTTACAAGGGTGTCAGGTAGTGGGACTGTCCGTCACCCTGGACCCTGGAGAACGGCTGCCAGTCAGAGCAGACAATACTGGGTTGGATGGAAGGGTCTGACTCAGCATCCTGTATACAGGGAGGGACATGTAGATGGGCTCTTTCAGTTCAGTCCCTGGCCATTTATGCAGGGCTGCTTCCCTTGCGGTCACCCCCACCGACTGCTCCGGTGCATCGTTTTGATAATGCATGCTTTTCCCCACCGTCAGAGGTCGCCTCGCTCTCCCCGCGCGATTCCACGGTGTTTTCCTGATGCTGTTTTAGCCAGAATCCGGAAAACGCTGGCAAAATGCGCGGGGAGCAGAAGGCGACCTCTGACGGTCGGGAAAGGTATGCATAAACGAAAGGAAGCCCTGAAGCAGTTGGCAGGGGTGACCGCGGGGAAACCGCTCTGCATAAATCGCCCCTGACACCTCAGGTAACATGTTTCAGGAAAGGCCTTTTTCTCCTCAAGGCTCTTGACAGCCACTGCCAGTCAGAGGAGACAATACTTTTTTTTTAATAAATATTTTTTATTGATTTTAAATTATAAGTGGGTTACAGAAGGAAAGAGGGGTGGGGAAATACATAAAACCAGAGGCACCTTTTTCCACTGCTGGTTGGACATGTGAGGGCGTGCAAAAATATTGGAAAAAGATTCATAAGAACCTCGAAGGCATTGTAGGGCAGAGCATAAAATATGATCCAAAACTTTTTCTTCTGAATAAAACACCAAATACCATGAACGAGGACCAACAGATTATGATAAAATATCTAACAACTGCGGCAAGAGTAGTTCTGGCATCTCTTTGGAGAACGAATAAGATCCCAACACCTCAAGCATGGTTGGATAAATCTCTGGAATATATTACTATGGCTCATTTGACAGACTATCTGAAAGATATTACACGAGAACAGAATCATGAGAGGTGGAGACCCTTTTATGACTTCATGAAACACACTAGACAAAAGATACCTTCGAACTAATCCATTACCAAATTAAAAATGTGGAAGATTTTGCAAACAGGGGTAGTGAATGTGAGATATTAACATAATGATATGTAAATAATATCATTCCTCCTTTCTCTATTTTTCCCTCATTCTACAAGGTGGCAGTGCTAATTATGTTAAAACGGCATAATATTTATGTATTTAATATACTTTCTTATGTATTTCCCCAGAGGAGACAATACTGAGCTAGATGGCTTGATATACTCAGTACATTGAGTATATCATGCATAATCAAGTTTATACCAGGTTCCCAAATAATAATAGCGTTTTGTGCCAAATATCAAAATAACTACAGCAAAGTGCCATATGGATCTCGACAAAACAAATGATTAATGCATGTTGTAAATAAGCACAGTCTTGACTTAATCTTGCCTTAAAAAGTACAGCTGTGACAAGAAGAAGAAGAAGAAGAAGAGTTGGTTTTTATATGCCGACTTTCTCCACCACTTAAGGCAGAATCAAACCAGCTTACAATCACCTTTCCCTTCCCCTCCCCACAACAGACACCCTGTGAGGTAGGTGGGGCTGAGAGAGTGTGACTAGCCCAAGGTCACCCAGCTGGCTTCATGTGGAGGAGTGGGCAAACCAACCCAGTTCACTAGATGAGCCTCCGCTGCTCATGTGGAGGAGTGGGGAATCAAACCCGGTTCTCCAGATCAGAGTCCACCGCTCCCAACCACCGCTCTTAACCACTACACCACGCTGGCTCCCACTCGGCTTTGGTGCTCATTTAGCTCAAGCTTTATCAAGTGGTATGTATGTTTTGTGTGTTTGCCTTCACCCCAGTACAATAGTTTACAAACACGTACTGAATTTTTTAAATTTATAAGATGGTTGAAACTCAAAATGCTTTTTCAGTATTCCTCCCCACCACCCCAAACCAAAACTCAAACCTAAATCTAGTTACATTCCTAACATAGATAACCCTGAATTACAGGTCTTTCAAAAACCAGTACTGCAGGACACAGCAAGATTAGAGCAGTCAAATAAACAAAAATGCTCCAACTTCTCTTGGAGAGCCTGTAAAATATTACAAAATTTAGCTTCTGACCCCAATATAACGATCAAAGGGGCAGACAAGGGCAGGGCCATAGTAATTCCGGATACACAGGATTACCTTTCAGAAGTGCATAAACAATTAAATGACGCCACCTTTTACAGAACCTTAATTTATGATCCCACCTAACATATTTTTAACGTTATTTAGATCACCTTACAAGAAGCTCTAGCATTGAATTTTATAGATGAACCTACAGCAAAAAATGTCTACTTAATGAATTCTGAAAAATTCCTGTTTTTTACATCTCACCAAAAATACATTAAAAAGGATTCCCACTGCCTGGACGTCCTATAATATCGGGCAGAGGGTCAGTCTCAGAGCCATTACCACAGATTCCTTTTTAAAGCTTTTGGTGACTTAGAACAACATCTTATGCCAAAGACGCAAAACATTTCATAGGCTTAATGGAAGGTTTACAAATGCATAAGGGATTGGTTCTTATAACTATGGATGTGTCCTTATTATGCACCAACAATCCACACGAGAAGGCACTTAGGACCATGGAGAATGCATTAGACAATCGAGTAGTCTACCACTCCCCCACATTTTTCTTATTGGAATTACTGGACCTAGCCCTTGGAAAAAGAAGAAGAAGATGGTTTTTATATGCCGACTTTCTCTACCACTTAAGGAAGAATCAAACTGGCAATACCTTCCCTTCCCCTCCCCACAACAGACACCCTGTGAGGTAGGTGGGGCTGAGAGAGCTCTAAGAGAGCTGTGACTTGCCCATGGTCACCCAGCTGGCTTCATGTGGAGGAATGGGGAAAACCAAATCCAGTTCACCAGATTAGCGTTCACCGCTCATGTGGAGGAGTGGGGGGAATCAAACCCGGTTCTCCAGATCAGAGTCCACCGCTCCAAACCACCGCTCTTAACCACTACAGTTGTTTTGTTCAAGATTTGCGTGGCACTTTGCTGTAGTTATTTTGATATTTGACACAAAACACTATTGTTATTTAGAAACTCGGTATAAACTAGAATATGCATGATATACTCATAGTACACATGAAGCTGCCTTATACTGAATCAGAGTCTTGGTCCATCAAAGTCAGTATTGTGTACTCTGACCGGCGGCGGCTCTCCAGGGTCTCAGGCAGAAGGTCTTTCACATCACCTACCTGCCTAGTCCCTATAACTGGAGATGCCGGGGATTGAACCTGGGACTTTCTGCATGCCAAGCAGATGCTCTACCACGGGGCCACAGCCCCACCACATGGCTCTCCAGGGCCTCAGGCAGAGGTCTTTCATATCACCTACTTGCCTAGTCCCTTTAACTGGAGATGCCGGGGATTGAACCTGGGACCTTCTGCATGCCAAGCAGATGATCTACCACGGGGCCACGGCCCCTCCCCTAACAGTAATAAGCTTGTTTAATTGGTAAGGCCAATCGGTCCTTGCACTTCACTACGTGGTGATTGTTTCACGATCATTACTTTTTTGTTTTTCACTTTTCTTGTTAAAAAAAAGCATTGACTCAGTACATGGCAGCTGCCAAAGTTATTTCAGGCGTGCGGCCCTGACGCAGATTTAATCGGTTCAAAATCTTGGGTAGCAAGTGCTGGGACGGAAAGGATCTTTCTCCACTTGAGAGCTCAAAGAGCCGCTGAGGTCCTGCCAGTCAAGAATAATGGCTGAGGCTGACTGAGGGCCCAGCTCCGTAGAAGGCCCCCTCAGTTGCTGCTGAATCTAAAGTGGATTAAACCACTGGTTTATGGCACTAAAACAGAAAAAAACGTGGTGGGGGGGAGAAGAATAAGAGTTGGTTTTTATATGCCGACTTTCTCTACCACTTAAGGGAGAATCAAACCGGCTTACAATCGCCTACCCTTCCCTTCTCCACAACAGGTACCCTGTGAGGCGGGTGGGGCTGAGAGAGCTGTGACTAGCCCAAGGTCACCCATCTGGCTTCTTGTGTAGGCATGGGGAAACCAAGCCGGCTCACCAGATTAGCCTCCGCCGCTCCTGTGGAGGAGAGGGGAATCAAACCCGGTTCTCCAGATCAGAGTCTACTGCTCCAAACCACTGCTCTTAACCACTACACCACGCTGGCTTTCTTGAAGATTGTGGTGCTTTTCTATCATGGCCTGAGACAACTTTTCTCCCTCCCCTCTCCTTGTGAACATCCAACCTGAAGAATTCTGTGCCACTTGAAAGCTTGCTCTCTTTTCCTTTTGGTCGGTCCTAATAAAAGGTTTTAAAGTGCTGACGCCTTGGGATTTTTCCTAAGGGATCGGCACGGCGACCTGCAACTTTTATTACTCAGATGAGCAAAGAATGAAATGTGCCTCCGGATTTTAACCTAAAGGAGGAAAACTCCATGGCACCAGGAAGGGTTACCTGCATCAACTTTCGCCCTACATTTTTATATCAATAATGCTGTTTCAGCAATAACCGGCAGCACATATTTTCCTTCAATGACTCTGGCTTCCGCTCCGCATTCTGCCGGCCACATGATTTAATTTTCCCTTGCTACGATCGTGTGTCGCAATGGGTAAAACTGAGTTACGCGCTAGCAATCGCTCTGCCGGTGGAGAAACAGGTATTTGTGCCTATTAATAGGTACTGCTGTTGGAGTGGGCTGGACCCACAGCATGGGTATGAAAGGGGAGCTGAAGCAAAAAAAACCCTTCTCCCTCCGAGCCGATCTGAAATTGAGTCAGCAGCCCCAAAATTAGCACCAGGTGCTGTCCCGGACAGGAGATCTTGCCACAGGAAAACCACAGGCACATGGGGCCGGCTCTGGCAGGGAAGGGGCCGGGCGGGCTTCCTGTTGTGGGGGACACGGAGCGATGGGTAAGCGTGCATGTGTTCGCTGCACAGGTTTCAGGGACTGTCCCGTGTTATGAGTGCCTGTCCTGGATCAATCATGCCTCGGTCAAAATGCTGCAGAACTTGGCAGCGCCTCAAAGATGAACAGATTTATTACGACGACGCCTTGCCAGGAGTCGGGGTTGCCAACCTCCGTGCAAGGCCTGGCGATCTGCACGGAATTATAAATGATCTCACCATCAATCAGAGAAGAAGAAGAAGAAGAAGAAGAAGAAGAAGAAGAAGAAGAAGAAGAAGAAGAAGAAGAAGAAGAAGAAGAAGAAGCAGCAGCAGCAGCAGCAGCAAGAAGCAGTGTTGGTTTATATATGCTGAATTTCTCTACCACTGAAGGCAGAATCAAACTGGCTTACAATCACCTTCTCTTCCCCTCCTACAACAGACACCCTGTGAGATAGATGGGGCTTTCACAGAACTGTGACTGACCCAAGGTCACCCGGCTGGCTTCATGTGTAGGAGTGGGGAAACAAATCCAGTTCACCAGATTAGCCTCCACCGCTCCTGTGGAGGAGTGGGGACTCAAACCCGGCTCTCTAGATCAGAATCCACTGCTCCAAACCTCCGCTCTTATCCACTACACCACGCTGGCTCTCCAGTGTTGGATATGATTCCTCCACGGCTCCCATTCTTGGCTCGGGCCTCATTACGTAGGGTTGCCCAGAATTACTGATCTCCAGACTACAGAGATCAGCTCCCCCCTGCGCAAACGGCTCCATTGGAGGGTGGACTTTATGACATTATACACTGCTGAGGTCCGTCCCATCCCCAATCCCTGCCTTCCTCAGGCTCTGCCCCCCAAAATCTCCAGGTATTTCCCAACTCGGAGCTGGCAACCCTATTTTGTAGTGATGGTGGAGAAAGTGGATCAGGAGAAAGAGGGGGAATCTCCCCTATTAATAACTCTATAATTCAGGATTGCCCAGTGAAAGACAGGCAGTATTTCTTCGTGCGGCCAAGAAAGCATTCTTCATACAGCACATAAACAACTTACGGAACTCACTGCCGCAAGATGTGACAAGGGACATGAACTCAGAAGGCTTTATGAAGGAGTCAGGCCAACTCACAGAGGCCTGTCCACAACTATTAGCCATAATGGTAAAAGTGTAAGAATTTATTTGTATGTGGCCATAGGGCTTCACAAAACCTCATCCACAGAGTAGCACCATGTTTTAAAAAAGAGACATGTACAAGAAAATAAAATCTAGTAGAATTAACATTCATATGAACCACCAAAAACAACGTCGTTTGTGGGATTTTGCTAGGGTTGCCAGTTGCCCGCTGGTGGTGGGCAAACCCCCGGCAATTGACCCCTCTGCCCGCCGACCACCTGAGGGTCGGCGGGCAAACGTGCACACGCGCATGCATACTGCGCACGTCACGTCCAGTTTAGAACCGGACGCTCCGCCTCGTGGAGGGGCCTTATACCTTAGTTTGAGTGGTAAAGGGCCGCTTTACCACTCCAACGAAGAGGTATAAGGCCCCTCGCGAGGCGGCACTTCCGGTTCTAAACCAGAAATTATGTGCGTGCGTCAGCGCGCACATGCGCGCGCATACACGCAAAAGCCTCGTTGGAGGAGAAGAGGGACCTGGCAACCCTAGATTCTGCTCTAGAGCTAACTACCTTAGCTCTTGTTTTTCTTGCTGCCAGAGCAAACAATGATGTTCTATGAGAAATATATGCGTTGGGAGTCGGACAGCAAGCATACGATTTTTCTCCTTTTCTGAGTGGAGGTTTGTACCCACCAGTAGCCCATCAAGAAACCTAATCCTGGGCTGTACATAGAGTGGTGTGTGTAAAGTGCCGTCAAGTTGCAGCCGACTTATGGCGACCCCTTTTGGGGTTTTCATGGCAAGAGATTAACAGAGGTGGTTTGCCGGTGCCTTCCTCTGCACAGCAACCCTGGCATTCCTTGGTGGTCTCCCATCCAAATACTAACCAGGGCTGACCCTGCTTAGCTTCTGAGATCTGACGAGATCAGGCTAGCCTGGGCCATCCAGGTCACATAGAGTGGACAATGACATAAATAATGGGGTACCATAATGGTAAAAGAGATCCTCTTTTGTTTGGAAGCGGCGTACCTGTGAATCTGGATCCAAACGATACAGGCTGCACTTACAGCCCTGTTACTGGGCTTCCGAGAGGCGTCTGTCTGGCCACTGCTGGAAACAGGATTATGAACCAGCTGGACTTTTTGGTTTGCTTGTTGTTTGATTGTTGATTGGTTGTGGTTTTTAATATAGTGTGTGTGTGTGTGTGTGTGTGTGTGTGTGTGTGTGTGTGTGTGTGTGTGTAAAGTGCCGTCAAGTCGCAGCCGACTTATGGCGACCCCTTTTTGGGGTTTTCATGGCAAGAGACTAACAGAGGTGGTTTGCCAGTGCCTTCACAGCAACCCTGGACTTCCTTGGTGGTCTCCCATCCAAATACTAACCGGGGCTGACCCTGACGAGATCAGGCTAGCCTGGGCCATCCAGGTCATGGCATTTAATATATTAGTTATGGATATTGATATATTACGGCTTTAAATGCATTTAATTTGTTGTTTTTATTTATGTTTTGGCTATGTAGCTAACACTGTTTGAGACAGTAGAAACAGCTGTGTAACTACAGAGAGAAGTGTTATTTAAAGATTTGCGAATGGTTTAGGCTGCGAGCTAACTAATAGATAGCAAAAAAGAGAGAGGAATGACTAAACACATTTTGAATTTGGCTCGTTTGCTTTTTTTATTTGCCTAGACGAATGTTTTTTTTAAAAAAAATTTGCTTAGAAGTTAATTAAGATGCAATATATATATGACTAAGATAGATGTTTTGACTTAATAGCTAGACAATGGGTGTGGACTTTAGCTCTGCTTTAGTTGGAGGAGACAGAGCAAGAAGGGGTAACAGGGATCTATGACCTATGTAAACCAGGGTAATCCTGGGTGGAAACTCGCAGGCGATTGTACAATGGGTTGAATGGGTTTTATTACAGAATAAAAATATCAATGACCTCAATGCCAGAGAGTCCAATTGCCCAAGCAGCCATTTTCTCCAGGGGAATTGATCTCTATTGGCTGGAGATCGGTTGTAATAGCAAGAGATCGCCAGCTAGTACCTGGAGGTTGGCAACCCTAGGTACGAGGCGACCTCTCATGTCCTCCAGGGCCCCTTTCTGACCCAACTGTCCTAGCAATGTTCTTTAAAAATTGTTTTGCTGCCAGTTTTCTTCTCTAAAGCGCCGTGAGAAAGTACGCAGATCTGCCTTCCTCTAAAGCAACTCAACTTCACTGACTTCTCCAAACGGGGCCGTGTTGCAACGGGTTAGTTCCTTAAAACAGTTCCAATTATAGAGTACCGTCTCTGTTTTGGATGGGTTTTTTTTTTAAAGCTGTGTAGCCGGCGGTTCCTTATGCTAAGAAGAAGAAGGGGGGGGAAACCCCAGTGTTCAAACCGATGAAGGGAAACCCATGCAAATCGGGGAGGGTTGGGTGAAGAAAAACAAGAAATGCGTTAACTCCCAAGCTCGGCCAGAGGAAGTCTGCTTTGGAGAAAGGGAAGTGAAGCAAGAGAGATGGGCTCTCGCTCTTTGGGGAACGGGGTGGAAGGGCTGAGGCTAGGGTTGCCAGCTCCAGGTTGGGAAATACCTGGAGATTCTGGGGGCGGAGCCTGAGGAGGGCAGGGTTTGGAGAGGGGAGGGACTTCAATGCCATAGAGTCCAATGGCCAAAGCGGCCATTATTCTCCAGGTGAACAGATCTCTATCGGCTGGAGATGAGTGGTAATAGCAGGAGATCTCCAGCTAGTCCCTGGAGGTTTAGATAATCTCAACAAACACAGTACCTATGCTGAAAATAACGAGGTTCTGGAAACAGCAGCACGAAGGCTCACAATATTGTAAATATTGTATTAATTACTAATGAAAACAATTACTGAAGAATTTGGTAGTATAATTTTGGCAATATAATTTATGAAAAAAAGGAAAAGCAGGAAAAAAGGAAAAGTATGAAGTAATGCTTTTCCTTTTTTTCATAAATTATATTGCCAAAATTATACTACCAAATTTTTCAGTAATTGTTTTCATTAGTAATTAATACAATATTTACATTATTGTGAGCCTTCGTGCTGCTGTTTCCAGTACCTGGAGGTTGGCAACCCTAGCTAAGGCCTAGGCCATGATCCAGAGAAGGGGCACAAAGGTGGCCCATTAACTTAGGGTTGCCAGGTCCCTCTTTGCCACCGGCGGGAGGTTTTGGGGGTGGGGCCTGAGGAGGGCGGGGTTTGGGGAGGGGAGGGACTTCAATGCCATAGAGTCCAATGGCCAAAGCAGCCATTTTCTCCAGGGGAAGTGATCTCTATCGGCTGGAGATCAGTTGTAATAGCGGGAGATCTCCTGCCGCTACCTGGAGGTTAGGAAATGAGCACAGGAGCGACACAACAATGTAGTTACCCATGGTGGTAAAAACAATCACTGAAGTAAAACCAACAAATGCGTACCCCCAAACCTGCCACTCGCAGAAGATTCAAACTGCTCTCACGGTGGTAAAAACAAACACTTAGCAGAAATCTGTGCCAATGTGTTTTCCTCCCAAACCTTTGTTTCCCATAATACTGATGTCTCTTGAACTTGTTTATCTCAAGCTCTGTTGCATCATTGCAACAGAAGGATGCATCATCTGACGGGATGACAAAGGGAAGCATTAAAAATGCCCTTTCCCCTTCAAAGTGAGCAATATCCTTTGTTTATTAAATTGTTTTATTTTTTTTTATTAAATTGTAGCACCTCCGCAAGTGCCATCGTGGTGGTATTGCAACATGTAAACTTTCCCTGCTACCTGCTTAGTCAGAAATTGCAACGATGGCCCAGTTTTAACAGAAAATGCAGACAACATTGTTGGCAACCTGGCTGGCATTTCAGTCTTTTCTATGTTATTCTTCTGTCTTTTAAAAACAGACCTCATTTATAATTATTTTACTAAAATGTTTTTTTTGAATACTGCCTTTTCTTTTGTAGCCAGCCAAAGCCACTGCTCATTAAAAACATCCTTTTTGTAGTATCAGCATTACACTCAGAAACAATACCGTTTTAAAAAAAACGAGGAGTGGCTTCAGCAAGCTGCAGAGTTTTTAAAAAAGGAATTAACAGTGCATTCCTGAGACTCTGGCAGCCGGGGACGGTGTGGAGGAGGCGCCGCCGAAAACCTTAGAAAAGTATTTTGCAGGCTTTTTAACGTTCAAATGGGGCTTTTCGCCCCATAGAGAACAGCAAGGCTGAGCCTGCTGAAAAGCAGGTGCAGGAATACCATTCTTGGCGCTGGCATTACGGGGCAAAAGGGGGCAGGAATGCTCTGAGGACGCTCCCGGAGATGCTGGAACGCCCCCCAGAATGCCGGCACAGGCCTTTACGCCGGTAGGACGCTGGTGGAAGGCCCCACCGGTGTCCCGGGGCGGCGCTGCCATAGCAGTGCCCGGAGACCGGTGTCCAGCCCTCCCCTCCAGCGTTGGGGCCACTTATGGCGGTGTAAGTAACCCGGACGCCAGCGTGGAGGGTCCCAACGCCGGCACAGCCCCTTCCTGGCCTCTTGAGGACTTTGGTCCTCAGAAGTCAGGAATGCGCTGTAAGTCCACCTCTAACATAACAATTGATTCATGAATGCTGTGAGACCTGGAGCAGGGTGCTTAGAAAACACCACACAAACTGCTGGTAGACAGGGGATGGGACGTACTTGCAAGTAGGGGCTGTGGCTCAGCGGCAGAGCATCGGCTCGGCATGCAGAAGGTCCCGGGTTCAATCCCCGGCATCTCCAGTTAAAGGGACCAGGGAGTAGGTGATGGGAAAGACCTCTCCCTGAGACCCTGGAGAGCCGCTGCCGGTCTGAGTAGACAATACTGACCTTGATGGACCAAGGGTCTGATTCAGGATAAGGCAGCTTCATGTGTTCATGTGTGACATACATAGGATCTTGCCTGTGGGGTTGGATTTTTATGGTGGAATATAGCTCTGCATCGGGAGGGAAGGTGGCATTATATAACCCGATCTCGCCAATAGTCAGAAGCTAAGCAGGGCTGATCGATACTTGGATGGGAGACCACCGAGGAAGACTCTGCAGAGGAAGGCAATGGCAAACCACCTCTGCTTCTCACTTGTCTTGAAAGTCCCTTGCTGGGGTCGCCATAACTCAGGTGTGACTTGACCGCCCATGTACACACTGCAGTAAATGCTGCCAGGAACCGCAGCTGCAATCCTTGGGGCCACCAGTCGTTCAAGACTAATCCTTCAGCAGCGCCAAGCTGCCCTCGTGTGCACAATACCACAGACACCTCGATTTTGCACAATGATTTTGCTCGGGAAAACAAACTAAAAAGCTAGGGTGTAATTTGGGCCAGGATCCAAAGAACTGCACAATTCACTGATTACAATATACATTATACCTCTGCATTAGGGTTTCCAACTTCCAGGTACTAGCTGGAGATATCCTGCTATTACAACTGATCTCCAGATGATAGAGATCAGTTCCCCTGGAGAAAATGGCTGCTTTGGTGTAGCCAGCGTGGTGTAGTGGTTAAGAGCGGTAGTTTGGAGCGGTGGACTCTGATCTGGAGAACCGGGCTTGATTCCCCGCTCCTCCACGTGAGCGGCGGAGGCTAATCTGATGAACTGGATTTGTTTCCCCACTCGTCCACATGAAGCCAGCTGGGTGGCCTTGGGCTAGTCACAGCTCTCTTAGAGCTCTCTCAGCCTCACCTACCTCACAGGGTGTCTGTTGTGGGGAGGGGAAGGGAAGGTGATTGTAAGCCGGTTTGAGTCTCCCTTAAGCGGTAGAGGAAGTCAGCAAATAAAAACTAACTCTTTTATTTTGAGTTTCCCCTGCAATCCACAGTGCTGCCACGCAGAGGCAGTCTTGCCCCAACCATGCAGAGGATGGGTCACGGTGCATCCTGGAAACCTCTGGGTTCCTCAGAGCAGAAGGGAAGAACCAACAAACCTTGAGAAAATCCAAGCACCTGTCCTAGACGGCTTCTATGGGATGGGGGTGGGGGAACATGCTCCTACCATGGCATCAGTGACCACTGTAGGAACAGGTAGGGGAATAGCCTCCGTCCCCACACTGCCCTGGTCCCAGACTCTCGGCTTCTTTCCCTTTCCCCGATCACGCTTATGCAGAAACACGGATCCTATAGCGAATAAAAAAACACCTCTGTACTAAGTGTATGAACAATGAAACATAGGTAACATCTTATTCAAGCAAAGCAAACTTTCGCAATTTTAAACACTTTCACAATCATAGCCATAAAGTCCTCAATACATAATTTCCAACAATCACAATCCAAAGTGTGCAATTAACAACAGAAATACCAATAATTGATTGTTTGCAAGCGGGAAAACCCACCTGTACCTTTGCTGTTTAAAACGGTCTTGGAGCTGATCCCTATTTAGTTCTACAGCGTGTTTAACTCACGAACTGCTTGCACAAACAGTCAATTGTGTGTATTATGGTTGTTAATTGCATTTGCTGCATTAATAAATGAATCTGAATCTGTTGTTAATTGCACACTTTGGCTTGGGATTGCTGGAAATTATGTATTGAGGACTTCATGGCTAGAATTGTGAATACAACTGTGAAAGTTCACTTTGTTTGAATAAGATGAAACATGGATCCTGCCATAACCCACCCCCGCCTTTCCCCACTGAGTTATGCAGGACATCAAGGAAAGGCCCTTTAGAGACCTTGAAAGCAGGGTTGCCAGCGCACACACCCCTGCCCGGCCACCGGTGGAGGATGGAGGTGCAGGGTTGCCAGATCCAGGCTGGGCAACTCCAGATTTGGGGATGGAGCCTGGGGAGGGCAGGGACCTCGGGGGGTAAAATGCCATAGAGCCGTGTTGGCGAACCTATGGCACGGGTGCCACTTCCGGCACGCGTAGCCCTTTCTGCCGGCACGCACGGTTCCTCCAAGCCGCTGGCCTTTCCGGCTCTGCCCCACCCCGGATGGGGGAGGCTGTAGCCCTGGGGTGGGGAACCTCCGACATGATTGGCGGTGGCCCCCGGACTCTCCCACAGAAGCTGCCGCCATTGCCGCCACTGGAGCGTGCGCGGCCAGCCAGGCGGGTGGGAGAGCGGGGAACAGAAGCCGAGCGCTCACACTCGGCATGGCCGGCGGCTTCTCCGGCGCCCTCTGGGCCTGTGCGGGCGGAGGGGCATGGCTGGTCGGTGGGTGCGAAGGAGGCGCCCTCTGCCCCACCCTGCTCGCCTCTCACAAGCCTGCCGCCGCGCCCCACCGAGTGGCAAATCCAAGGCAAAACCTCCCATGCATAAATGGCCTCTTTCTTTTTCTGTCTCCCTCTGTCCTTTTCTTTCTCTCCCTTGCTCCATTTCTTTCTCCCTTTCTCTCTCTTTTTCTTTCTTTCTCTCCCTCCCTCCCTTCCCTTCTTTCCTTCCTTCCTTCCTTCTTTCCCTCCAGCGGCTTCTCCGGCACCCTCTGGGTCTGTGCGGGCGGAGGGGCGTGCAGTCCTATTCCACCTTTGAAGTGCCCACAAGCCATCCTCCAAACACCTTTCCATTTGTCTTGATATGTAGAGAGAAAACACTAAGGAACTAGTTGCCAATCTCCAGGTACTAGGTGGAGATCTGCTATTACAGGTGATCTCCAACCAATAGAGATCAGTTCCCCTGGAAAAAATTGCCACTTTGGCAATTGGACTCTATGGCACTGAAGTCCTTCCCCAAACCCCGCCCTCCTCAGGCGCCACCCCAAAAACCTCCCACTCATGGCGAAGAGGAACTTGGCAACCCTAGCCTCTCCCTCTGGGCCCCCTCTGGGGGTGGTATTCAGGTTAAATTGCCGCATTGGCACTCGGCGATAAATAAGTGGGTTTTTGGTTGCAGTTTGGGCACTCGGTCTCTAAAAGGTTCGCCATCACTGCCATAGAGTAACATGAACACATTAAGCTGCCTTCCACTGAATCAGACCCCTGGTCCATCAAAGTCAGTATTGTCTACTCAGACTGGCAGCAGCTGTCCAGGGTCTCAGGCAGGGGTCTTTCCCATCACCTACTTGCCTGGTCCCTTTAAGTGGCGATGCCGGGGACTGAACCTGGGACCTTCTGCATGCCAAGCAGAGGCTCTGCTACTGAGCCACAGCCCATCCCCCAGGATACCACTGAGCCACAGTCCACCCTCCATTTTCTCCGGAGGAATGGATCTCTGTAGTCTGGAGAGAAGCTGTCATCCCAGGTGATCCCCGGGCCCCACCTGGAGGCCGGCATCCTACTGGAAAGGTCCTGGCATCCTGGAGGAAAAACCACCATGGGGAAGCAGTCCCAGGATGCTTTGCCTTGCATCAGGATCGTGCTGCTGATGCGTGGGGATAACACAGCTGACAAATCCCGGTAGAAAGACTTCCCTGCATGTGCAAAGTTTTGAAGCCACATCCAGAGGACACCAAGGAGGGGTAGACTGAATGCCCCTCAGTGTATTTTCTTCCTTACAGATCCATTTCCCCACCCGTTTCTTTGGGGAGCCAAGGAATACGCTTCTCGCGGTTGGCGGACGATTACATCTCCGCTCGTGACTTTTGTGTCCCTGTGTGGTGGAGGCCAGACCTCTGAGAAAGGGCAGTTTTTTTAAATAAAAGGAAGCTGAAATTATTCTGGGATTTTTTTTTTTGCCTTTCTTATGAGCTTTTCCTGACCAGGTGACCACCCCAGTTGCTTCTAAAAGAGGAAGAGAGGTGATACCAAATTCAGCAGGCTACCCCACCTGTGAAGTTTAACAAGCTAGATGCTAGCTCACGAGACAGGGCCCAGAGGGGCCATTTTTTGTCCTTCTCTTGAAAAAACACACACGAAGGAATCGTTTCTTTGCAGGCTCTCGGCCTGGAGGTTTCCTCCACACCAGAAAAGGACCAGTGCCTCGAGACCTGAAGCGGGAAACCATTCTGTTGCCGGAACAAGGTTCGTGGGAGCCAAAGCGTGACATCGCTGCACAGCCACAAAAAAGTTTCATTGAAGGGGCTTCAGAAAGGCTGTCGCTTCCATCCTCCCCAGTCCAAAATACAACGCACCTGAAGCTTCCCACACCTGGTGATTGTTGTTCCGTGTCCACAAAAGGCCAGAATTCAGCCCACATTCTGGCCCAGCTGAAACTGGGAAGGATTAGAGGGAGGGCAAGCTCAATTCAATTCGTGCATGAGCCAATCTGACCTCATGGGAGCTCAACATGGGGAGCATCTGCTTGGCATGCAGAAGGTCCCAGGTTCAATCCCTGGCATCTCTAGTTAAAGGGACTAGGCAAGTATGTGATGTGAAAAACCTCTGCCTGAGATCCTGGAGAGCTGCTGCCAGTCTGAGTAGACAATACTGACTTTGATGGACCAAGGGTCTGATTCAGTATAAGGCAGCTTCATATGCTCAACATGGATCTAAACAGTGATCTGAACTAAGGCAGTCTTCCAGGACCACCCCCCCCCATCATAGCAAATCAGACCATCAAGGTCAGTATTGTCTACTCAGACTGGCAGCAGCTCTCCAGGGTCTCAAGCAGAGGTCTTTCATATCACCTGCTTTCAACTGGAGATGTTGGGGATTGAACCCGGGACCTTCTGCATGCCAAGCAGAGGCTCTTCCACTGATCCACAGCCCCTCCCCATGGCTCTCCAGGGTCTGGGGCAGAAGTCTTTCCCATCACCTACTGCCTAATCCTATTAACTGGAGATGCTGGGGATTGAACCTGGGACCTTCTGCATGCCGAGCAGATGCTCTTCCACTGAGCCACCGCCCCTCCCCAACCCACAGAGAACTTTGCTAGAATTTTGCCTAGCTCTGTACCCTAAAGCAGGCAACGGGCCCTTGTTGGATAATAAGAACTCGCAGGGTTGCCGGAGCAAACTTCAGCTGCCTCTTTCTTCGCAAAAAGAAGCTAGAGTTCTCAAGATAAATTATCTTCCCTGCATCGTGCTTTCCTTGCGGATGGAATTACAGGAAACACGCACTCCCGGATTCCGCCACCATCTCTACAGAAGCTCTGACGATCGCTGATGGTTAAAGATAAATTTTATTGTAACGTTCTTGTCTGCTCCAATCCACTTGAGCACGTGAAGCTGCCTGCTGAGCCAGGCTATTACTCCATCGGGGTTAGTATTGTCTACTCTGACTGGCAGGCGCTCTCCAGGAGGAGATCTTTCACATCACCTCCTGCCTGGTCCTTTAAACTGGAGATGTCAAGGGAATGAGGCTGGGATCTTCCACATGCCAGGCAGATGTTCTGCGGCCGAGACACAGCCTCTCCATCTTTATACATCTTAACACTTAGATGAGAGCTGGCATCATGTGGTGGTTAAGGTGTTGGACTAGGCACTGGGAAACCCAGGTTCGAATTCTCTCTGCCGTAATAACTTGTGGGGTGACCTTATGCCAGTCCCACACTCTCGGCCTTGACCCTGGCTAGGGTTGCCAGCTCTGGGTTGGGAAATACCTGGAAATTTGGAAGTGGAGCCTGAGGAAGGCGGGGCTTGGGGAGGGGTCTTCTGTAGGGTACTATGCCATAGAACCCAACTTCAAAAGAGGCCATTTTCTTCAAGCTACCTGATCTCTGTCGCCTGGAAATCAGTTGTAATAGCGGGAGATCTACAGCCACCACCTGGAGGTTGGCTACCCTAACCCTGGCAAGTATTTGGATGGGAGACCTCCAAGGAATACCAGGGTCACCACACAGAGGCAAGCAAAGGCAGACCACCTCCACAAATCTCTTGCCTTGAAAAACCTAGGGGGTTGCCATAAGTTAGCTGTGACTCGATGGCAAAGAAAAAATGCTTAGATAATACTACAGAGGCTGCAACCCAGGAGATTCATGATCAGCTGGACTTGGAGAATGTCTATTCTTCATCCTGAAACTATTTGCATACTTGTCATGGCTTCCATTCCCTGGGAATCTATGGACTAACAGCAATCAGTGTTTCCCATTCAGTGTCTTTTTCTTGCAAAAAGCTTGACTCATAAGAACATGAGAAAAGCCCTGCTGCATCAGACCGAGGCCCATCAAGTCCAGCAGTCTGTTCACACAGTGGCCAACCAGGTGCCTCTGGGAAGCCCACAAGCAAGACGACTGCAGCAGCATTATCCTGCCTGTGTTCCTCAACACCTAATATCATAGGCCTGCTCCTCTGATATTGGAGAGAATAGGTTTGCATCATGACTAGTATCTATTTTGATTAGTAGCCCTGGATAGCCCTATTCTCCATGAACATATCCACTCATAAGAATGTAAGAAAAGCCCTGTTGGATCAGACCAAGACCCATCAAGTCCAGCAGTCTGTTCAAGCAGTGGCTGACCAGGTGCCTCTAGGTAGCCCATAAACAAGATGACTGCAGCAGCACTGGCTTGCCTGTGTTCCTCAGCACCTAATATTATAGGCATGCTCCTCTGAGACTGGAGAGAATAGATATGCATCCTGACTAGTAGCCATTTTGATTAGTAGCCATGAACATCCCTCTCCTCCATGAACACGTCCACTCCCCTCTTAAAGCCTTCCAAGTTGGCAACCATCCCCACATCCTGAAGCAGGGAGTTCCACCATTTAGAGCACAATTAACTAGAAGAGAATTGCTCAAAACAGCGTGATGGCAGGCAATCCTCCAACTCTTCACCAAGGAAGGAAAGAGGGCAGTGACAAATTAGTATTTTGGGTGATGTGAACGGCGGGTGGGGGGGGAGGGAAGGACTGCCGTGGTCCACGGTTGCTCTGTGGGTTGAACGTGGCTGTCAATGTAAACCCTTGTCTCTGTTTCTCCAGCCGGTTCTGATGTACGGGGCTAGTGGATCTTGCCGGGGATGGTCACGGGGTGCCGGAGGGTCATGTGCTCGGCTCCTTTGAAGGGCAGTTTCTCAGTGGAATAGTAGCGTACCACCTCGGGGACGCTGTCGAAGAGGCCGCCCGTCTGGTCGAGGGTGTACTTGTGGTCCTTCGTCTGGGCGACGATGATGTGAACACAGCCCTGGCTGGTCCTGGGGAAGAGGAAAGAGACAAGGCTGCCTTAGGCCGAGTCAGGAACCTGGTTCGCCTCGCTCGGCATTCTCTGCTCTGGCCGGCAGCAGCGCGGCCGGGGATTGGACAACATGCAAAACCACGCTTGGCTTTTGATTCTGGCTTGCTTGCAAGACAGAGGTTTGGACTGCGGATGGTCATTCAAATCTCCATTTACCCTGGTTCTGCCGCCTTTTCCTCACACAGACCCAAATGGTACCCTGGCCTGCTCGCAAGGGCACTGCAAGGGAATGCGCCAGAATTATGTTTTTTCTTTGTAGGTATATCAGCAAAGAAAGAACAGAATCGGTCTGGGGGCACTGTCCTGGAGAACTCCTTGTGCCAAAACTAAGCTTTGATCTGGATGCAATTTTAGGAATTATAGTTGGAAGGGACCACCAGGGCCATCTGGTGCACAATGCAGGAAATTCACAACTACCTCCACTCCACACCCCCAGTGACCCCTACTCCATGCCCAGAAGATGGCCAAGATGCCCTCCCTCTCATCATCTGCCTAAGGTCACAGAATCGGCACTGCTGACAGATGGCCATCTAGCCTCTGCTTCAAAACCTCCAGGGAAGGAGAGCTCACCATCTCCCGAGGAAGCCTGTTCCACTGAGGAACCACTCTGACTGTTACGAAGTTCTTCCTAATGTGTAGACGGAAACTCTTTTGATTTAATTTCAACCCGTTGGTTCTAGTCAGACCTTCTGGGGCAACAGAACACAACTCGGCACCCTCCTCTATATGACCATCCTCTATAGGACATCTGGAAGGGGACAGTCTCCCGTTGGCAAGGGCATATAAATGGAGGGGGGTTATCCCAGTGTTTCTATTTTGAGGCGTAGAGATGTACAAACCTCAGTCCCGTAGTCTGACTACTTCTATAACTCTTATCTGAACGAAGGCCTGAGAATTGCCAGCCGGGAGTGCCGTTTGGAAGACTGACGGCAGGCTACCTACTGGCTGGCCCTTCCCCTCTACCAACTCAATGCCTCCCTTATTATTAAAAAAAAAATCCCTTCCTTTCTCTGCTCCGATTGTTTCAACGGCAGGAGCTCAGCATCCTGAGGAAGGAAATGTGGGCCGCACCCCAGCCAGCGATCCTCCACTTGCGAGCCAGTGCCGGGTAGCAGGAATAGAAAGGCCAAAAGGGGGTGGGGAGGGAATTGGGGGAGGGGGTGTCTCCTCTTCCTCTTTGACCCCTCTTGTAGGTTTGGAGCAGAGGGGGGGGGGAACGGAAGCTGGGTCCTGAAAGCTGCTGAGAGAAGGGTGCCCGTACTGAGGAGGAGGAGAAGAGTTGGTTTTTATACGCCGACTTTCTCTACTACTTAAGGAAGAATCAAACTGGCTTACAATCCCCTTCCCTTCCCCTCCTCACAACACGCACCCTGTGAAGTAGGTGAGGCTGAGAGAACTGTGACTAGCCCAAGGTCACCCAGCTGGCTTCATGTGTATGAGTGGGAAAACCAACCCGGTTCATCAGCTCACCGTCTGCTGCTCATGTGGAGGAGTGGGGAATCAAACCCGGTTCTCCAGATCAGACTCCACCACTCCAAACCACCGCTCTTAACCATTACATCATGGGGGATCGAGGCTGCGTAGAAGGCCTCTTACTGTGCTCAGGAAAGAATCCCAGAATTCTTAGTGTACAGGGGTAAGGCTCCCTTGTTCAGGGAGGAAAAAGAAAGGCACTCTGTATATGTTCAGAGACACCTTGATTATACATGTGCCAAATGTGGTGTAATGACTTTGTGAGGCATGGTACTAGTTTTACGGTATCCACAAAGGATTTACATGCTACTGGGAAGGAAGGGTGATTTCCACGGGCTCAGAGACTCTTTTTCTTTCTCCTCCACAACCTGTTTCTTAGTTGAAAACTTTCCCTGTTTCTCGGGTTGCCCCCATCCTCATCTCCACCTTTCCTGGCCCCCCTTCCCAGATCCAAACAGCCCCCTCCATGGCCCTGATTCCCTGATCCAAACAGCCCCCTCCCTGGCCACGCTCCTTAGATCCAAATTGGCCCCTCCCTGGCCTATCTTCCCGGATCCAAACCGCCCCTTACCTGGCCCCACTTCCCGGATCCAAACTGTCTCTTACCTGGCCCCACTTCCCGGATTCAAACCGTCCCTTACCTGGCCCCACTTCCCGGATCCAAACCGCCTCTTACCTGGCCCCACTTCCCGGATCCAAACCGCCCCTTACCTGGCCCCACTTCCTGGATCCAAACCGCCCCTTACCTGGCCCCACTTCCCAGATCCAAACTGCCTCTTACCTGGCCCCACTTCCCGGATCCAAACCGCCCCTTACCTGGCCCCACTTCCCGGATCCAAACCGCCCCTTACCTGGACTCGCTTCCCGGATCCAAATCGCCCCTTACCTGGCTCCTCTTCCCGGATCCAAACCGCCCCTTACCTGGCCCCACTTCCTGGATCCAAACTGCCCCTTCCCTGGCCCCACTTCCCGGATCCAAACTGCCCCTTACCGGGCCCCGCTTCTCGGATCCAAACCATCCCTTCCCTGGCCCTGCTTCCCAGATCCAAATTGCCCTACCCTGGCCCACTTTCCTGGTCAACACTGCCCTCCACTCCTGGCTGCTATTTGTGCCACGGGGGGGGGGGGGAAACAATTTAACAGTGCAGAGGGGGAGGGTGCTTGATCTGGAAAACAGTGCGAGGGGAAAGAGCTGGACCCTCTCTCCCGTAGTACTGTTGCCCTGTTCGAAATGGCAGCCCTTTTGGTTTTATTTAATGAAGACAATAGTAGAGCCAGTCCCAGATCTTCTGAACAGTGTGGGAAGTGGCTCCCCCTTGCCCCCCGCCCTGGCTGAAATGAGGCCCTGCTTGAACCTCCCCCCGCCCTTCCCGGCCTGCTCCCAGACACTCACTTCAGCGCGATGGAGTACTTGCAGGTGCCCGTCTCGCTGGTCCGCACCAGGTATCCCGCTTCCTTGCACGGCTGCAACCGGCTCTCAGCCTCGGCCCGTGTGATGGCGCCGTGAAACCAACTGCACGAGGAGGACAGAGTGAGTGTCTGAAGGAGGCAGAGGGAACGTCTCAGCCCATCAAGGGACCCTTTCTTGGCGGACGGGGTCCTTTTAAGCACTGAACACTGCTCAAAAGCAAGAACAGCTCCCCAGGAGTAAAACTGATCTATCCAACACATGAACACATGAAGCTGCCTTATACTGAACCAGACCCTCGGTGCATCAAAGTCAGTATTGTCTACTCAGACTGGCAGCGGCTCTCCAGGGTCTCAGGCAGAGGTCTTTCGCATCACCTACTTGCCTGGTCTCTTTAACTGGAGATGCCGGGGATTGAACCTGGGACCTTCTGCATGCCAAGCAGAGGCTCTACCACTGAGCCACAGCCCCTCTCCATGGCTCTCCAGGGTCTCAGGCAGGGGTCTTTCACATCACCTACTTGCCTAGTCCCTGTAACTGGAGATGCCAGGGATTGAACCTGTGACCTTCTGCATGGCAAACAGGGGCTCTGCCACTGAGCCACGGCCCCTCCCCATGGCTCTCCAGGGTCTCAGGCGGGGGTCTTTCACATCACCTACTTGCCTAGTCCCTGTAACTCAGGGGTGGGGAACCTTTTTTCTACCAAGGGCCATTTTGATATTTATAACATCATTTGTGGGCCATACAAAATTATCAACTTAAAAATTAGCCTGCTATATTTGGTCAAACATTTAGCCAAGAGGAACGGCTGGAGACGGCTCTGAGTGTCTGCCACATAGAGCGACTCGCTTTTGAGCTCTGCTGTCCCCAGCTGGGCCCAAGAGATTCAGGCAGGGCAGCATCCTTCTGAGCTAGAGATCTGCCAGGACCCATGAAGGGCCAGACCAAATGATTTCGCGGGCCTTATACGGCCCCCGGGCCTGACGTTCTCCACCCCGGCTGTAACTGGAGATGCCAGGGATTGAACCTAGGACCTTCTGCATGCCAAGCAGAGGCTCTACCACTTAGCCATGGCCCCTCCCCTAAACCTTAAATACACATGAAACTGAATCATGGTCTATCAAGGCTATTATTGCCTACTCAGGCTGGCAGCGGCTCTCCAGGGTCTCAGGCAGGGGTCTTTCACCTCACCCACCCCCTGGTCCTTTTAACTGGAGATGCCAGGGATAGAGCCTGGGACCTTATGCATACCGAGCAGCTGCTCTACCACTGAGCCATGGCCCCCTCCCCTTATCCAAGTGGTCCAGTGCTTTGACGTCTGAAGGTCCACTGCTCCTGAACCTGGAGGTTCCATTTAGATACCCACACCTAACAACTACACCTAAATTTGAGTCCAGCAGCACCTTAAGAGGCCAACAAGGTTTTCTGGATAGAAGTGTCTCAGAGCCAAAGCTCTTTCGTCATGCGTCTGATATCTGACGAAGGAAGCTTTGGCCCTCGAAAGCTCACAACCCCAAAATCTTGCTGTTCTTTAATGTGCTGGACTCGAATCTTGCTCTTCTACTGCCGACCAACATTTGTCACCTGTGTGCTACATGCTGTCAAGTCACTTCGACTCATGGCGACCCTATGAATCAATGTCCTCCAAAAATGTCCTCTCTTTGACAGCCTTGCTCAGATCTTGCAAATTGAGGGCCGTGGCTTCCTTTATAGAGTCAATCCATCTCTGGCTGGGTCTTCCTCTTTTCCTGCTGCCCTTAACTTTTCCTAGCATGACTGTCTTTTTCCAGTGACTCTTGTCTTCTCATCATGTGACCAAAGTACGACTGCCTCAGTTGAGTCATTTTAGCTTCTAGGGTCAGTTCAGGCTTGATTTGACCTATAACCCACCTACCTATATTCGTCACCTACCTAAAGCTAATAACTAAGAAAGCTTGCCTTTCATTCATTTATACTTTAAGGGCAGATCTATACATGGTATCTGGGAGAGTGAATTTAGAAATCATGGGTGTGGGAAGGGGGGATTCAGATTGCAACTGTCGGGGGGGCAGGGTTAAGTCTTCCTCGCTATACCATTTTCCCAATCTGAAACAACCGGGGGGGGGGGGGTTTACTTCCAACAGTGGCCAGTGAAATGCCCCCAGGAAAACTCTAAAAGAGGGCTCTAATGGAATCAACTCACGCCTGAGATCTGCTACCAGCATCTGGTTATCATCAGGGGTATTGTGCCTTTGAATATGGAGGTTCTATTTTTAGATCACACGCCTAGCCGATAGATGTATGCACCCTGACTTGGTCTAATCCCTTCTCGGTTTCCCCCCCCTTTTCTTTCTAAAGCTACTTATCAGAGTGGCCATGGCAACGTCCCCTGGCATTAATTCCATCGGTTCATTAAGCGCTTCCCTTTGCGTGCCCTTGAACTTCCTGCCCCTCCGTTCATTCACCAAACGGCCCTGCATTTCGGCGCTGGGAAAGAGAGCGAATCATTTCTTAACTGTCTCTACTTTCAGGCGGCATCCATAACTTCATCAGCTTTTTATGTCCACTTCTCAGGGACTTTTCAGTCTAGAAAAAAAAGGATGGCTGGGGGATGGGATATAATGTGGTTTATAAAATTATGCACAGGGTGGAGAAAGTAGATAGAGGAAGCTTTTTATCCCTATCCCATAATACTGGAATTTGGGGGCACTCAATGGAACTGTTGCCAAACACCTTCAGAACAGACAAAAGGAAATACTAGTTCAGAAGAAGAGTTGGTTTTTATATGCTGACTTTCTCTACCTTTTAAGGAGGATCAAACGGGCTTACAATAGCCTTCCCTCCCCCTCCCCACAACAGATACCCTGTGAGGTAGGTGGGGCTGAGAGAGCTCTAAGAGAGCTGTGACTAGCCCAAGGTCTCCCAGCTGGCTTCGTGTGGAGGAGTGGGGAAACCAACCCGGTTCACTTGATTAGCCTCCGCCGCTCATGTGGAGGAGCGGGGAATCAAACCCGGTTCTCCAGATTAGAGTCCACTGCTCCAAACCACCACTCTTAACCACTACACCATGCTGGCTAGTTTACTTAGCAAGCGGTTCATCTGTGGAATTCACTGCCAGGGGAGAAGCTTGATTCCAGTCCAGTAACGCCTTAGAGACCAACAAAATCTTGGGGCTGTGAGTTTTCAGGTCAAAACTCCCTTTGTATCTGATGAAGGGAGTTTTGACTCTTGACAGCTCATACTCTGAAAATCTGGTTGGCCTTTAATGTGCTAATGGACTCGAATCTTGCTCTTCTACTGCAAATAAATAAAGATGTCGGAGGGACGACAGCGAGGGCAACAGCCATGCATAAAAGACCCTAGTTTCGAGTCCTCACCCTGCCATGGAAGCTCATGGGATGACCGCGAGACAGTTACATACTCTCAGCCTAGCCTACCTCACAGGGGTGTTGTGAGGATAGAGCAGAGTTCCAACAGGCATCCTCCTCGGAGGAAAAGCCATTCAGGACTCATAACCTAGCTACTGGATCCTATCAGTTTCAAAGGGGCATGACTGTTCTTCTAATTAGTTACCTGGTAATTAGAATCTGGACTTTAAAAAGACAGGTAATAGCGGCTCAAGGTGGACTCCGCCTTCCATCCTTCAGAGGCTGGTAAAATGAGTACCCAGCTTGCTGGGGGTCAAGGGAAGATGACTGGGGAAGGCAATGACAAACCACCCCATAAACTTAATCTGCCTAGTAAACATAGTTTGCCTTGAGAGCCAGCATGGTGTAGTGGTTAAGAGCAGTGGATTCTGATCTGGAGAACGGACTTTGATTCCCTCCACATGAGCGGCGGAGGCTAATCTGGTGAACCGTGTTGGTTTCCCCACTCCTACGCATGAAGCCAGCTGGGTGACCTTGGACTAGTCACAGCTGTCTTAGAGCTCTCTCCGCCCCTCCTACCTCACAGGGTGTCTGTTGTGGGGAGGGGAAGGGAAGGCGATTGTAAGTCGGTTTGATTCTCCCTTAAGTGGTAGAGAAAGTTGGCATATGAAAACCAACTCTACTTCTTCTAGTAATCATTGGGATGTGATGTCATCCCATAGATCAGTAATGACCCAGTGCTTGCACAGGGGATTACCTTTAGCTTTAATAGTGGGAAAGTGATAGGCTAGCGAGGGAACAGGTAACCATGAGGACCCGCCTTTATTAATAAAAATGAACCGTGAGATGGACATGGAATCTGTTGGCTCGTGCTGAGGTTCTCCTTGGCTGCTGCGGCAGTTTTTCTAAAGCAGCGAGGGGCTCCCGTTCTCCCCTCCCCCAGGACCACGGCCGGGGTCTTACGGCTGTTTCTCCAGGGCTAAGGCAGGGTCCACGTGTTCCCCGTCGGTGCCAGGGTCTGCCGCAACCGTAGGCTTCACCATCTTGGAAGGCCAGCTTCTCTGGCGGCGATGCTGCTGCCGCGGTGGTACCTGGACCTCTTCTTTGGACGCCGCGGGCCGTTCTGAGCTCTCAAACTGGACTGGAAGAGAGAAGGAGATGGCATCAGGCGTGGGAGGAAATCTCACACCTCCATGGAGCCCCAGCGCGGAAGGCTGGTCAGTTTTTTAAAAAGGGGATTGATAAATTTGTGAAGGGAAGTTTAGCAACTATTAGCCAGGATAGGTAAATGGAACCTTCATGTCTAGAGGCAGTATACCCCCAAACACCAGTTGCTGGAATCAAACAGGGGTGAAGGGCAATCATACCCTGCATGGAGGCTTTCTGGAAGCATCTGTTGGACCTTAGGATTTCTGTGAGTAACTGTTCAGACAATCCCGTTCAGTTGTAGCTGTGCTGAATACTCTAGCTCAGGAGTGTCAAATATAAGGCCTACGGGCCGGATCCAGCCCCTTGAGAGCTCTTATCAGACCCGTGAGCCAGCCACTCCCTCCCTCACACCCAATCTGGGCTGGTGAAGTATGGCCTGGCCCAACCAAGTGGCATTTATGTCATAGTCGGTCCACGTAACAACTGAGTTTGACACCCCTGCTCTAGCTGTCCTCTGTGCACAGATATAAAAGAAGTTATCTGTCCTCCAGAAGAAGGGAGCCAAAATCAGTGCCGTGACTCATACAGAGTTGCAACTGGCTCCCTCTTCTGAGGACAAGATATTCTGTCCTGCCTGTCCCCAGCTTGCAGCTCATAGTTTGGAATGCCAAATAATATGGAACTCATATGTATCCCCCCCATCAGAAATGTCAAGGCAGAGGGTAGGAAGAGTTGGGCAAGGGGAGATTTCCAACTTAGATTTTATGATTTGCATGGTATCATCCGCCCTGACCTGGATAGCCCAGGCGAACCTGATCTCATGAGATCTCAGAAGCTAAGCAGGGTTACCCCGGTTTGTATTTGGGAGACCACCAAGGAATACCAGAGTCGCTATGCAGAGGCAGGCAATGGTAAACAACCTCTGAATGTCTCTTGCCTTGAAAACTCTACACGGTTGCCTTAAGTCAGCTGTGACTTGACAGCAACCCCCCCCCCCAACTACCTGGTCCGTTTAAATAGAGATGCCGGGAATTGAACCTGGGACCTTCTGCATGCCAAGCAGAGGCTTTTCCACTGAGCCACAGCCCCTACTCAGGCTGGTACGACTCTCCAGGATCGCAGGTAGAAGTCTTTCACATCATCTGCTGCATGATCCCTCTTTAACTGGAGAGGCCAGGGATCGAACCTGGTACCTTCTGCACGCAGAGTGAGAGGCAGAAAAGCAATCTCCATCTCTGGATCACTTCCCCTGTTGGATTCCAACCTGTCGCACAGCTAAAGGCACAAAAGCCTTGCAAGAAAAACTCAAGTTTTTCCCCACCTGTCCTATTGACACTAATAAATTAGCATTAAAAAAATACCCATAAGCTTTTAGAAAACTCCTTAGCTGCCTGGAAGCGATTCTTAACTCACCACAGGCGACCAAATAATTCACTATTTGTAAGTCTGACAGCTTCCCCTGCCCCCCAGCCTGTCTGCTCTACCTGAAAGAGCTTTCACAATCTGATCCTTTTTCCACTCCCAGGGCTGTTCGTACTCAGCCGGAGGCCGTTCGTCGTTCTCTGGCAGCCGGGCTTCTGGCTTGGGACCCCCCACCTCCGATGGTTCATAGGGGGTGTCGTAAAGCTGCGGGGCTTTGGCCGCTGGGCGCTTGACGGCCGGATCTCCCTTGGGCCCCGGCTCTGCTGGCTCATCCAGGAGTAAGATGGCTTTGACCAGAGGGTCCTTAGAGCCCCGCCTCCGAATCTCTGGAAGGGAGACAAAATGGACATTAAGAACCCCAAAATACAAAAGCATGTGGCTAAAGAACAATACTCATAGATTTAATTATGTGCCAACATTGTAACTACCTATATATACTGACTGAAATACTTCCAAAGTAATAATACACGGTAATTCTACTGGCATAGAATCAAGAGTCCATACGCAATCCTTGAGCGTGTTCTTCGTATGTTGTGGGTATCTCTTCAATGATGCAACACCAGAGGAGGAGGAGGAGGAGAAGGGTTGGTTTTTATATGCTGACTTTCTCTACCACTTAAGGCAGAATCACACCGGCTTACAATCACCTTCCCTTCCCCTCCCCACAACAGACATCCTGTGAGGTAGGTGGGGCTGAGAGAGCTGTGACTAGCCTAAGGTCATCCAGCTGGCTTTGTGTGTAGGAGTGCGGAAACAAATCCAGTTCACCAGATTAGCCTCTGCCGCTCATGTGGAGGAGTGGGGGGGAATCAAACCCGGTTCTTCTCCAGATCAGAGTCCACTGCTCCAAACCACCGCTCTTAACCACTACACCATGCTGGCTCTCGAATACTTTATAAATAAAGTTATAAATCAACTCTTCAGTATCAGTAGAAAAATAGCTGTAAATGATCTCTTCAGTAGTAGACGGGATGCCGGCTCCTGATACCATTCCGTAAAAATCTTCACCAGAACTTCACATGACTCTATAATCAAATTTCACATCAATCTATAATTACAAACAGAGAACATTTCTGAGAGGCAAACAGTGTGGTAGAGTGGTTAGAGTCCTGGACTCAGTTCTGGGAGACCTAGGTTCAAATCCGTCCTCTGCCATGGAAGATCGCTGGGGGACCTTGGACCTGTCACACCCTCTCAGCCTAACCTTCCTCGCAGGGTTGTTGTGAGGATAAAATGGAGGAGATGAGAATGATGTCAGCCCTTTTGGGTCCCCGCTGGGGAGAAAGGCAGGTACAAACGAAGTAAATAATAAATGATTGTCCCTATTTATGCAACAGCCTGCAGCCATCCTGGATAGAATCATAGAGTCATAGAAATGGAAGGGACCACCAGGGTCATCTAGTCCAACCCCCTGCAGGAGAGCCCAGGAGACCTAGCCTGATACTCTCTCTCTCACTCCCGCAGATCAAACACAGGGTGCGAACGGATGGTACGAGAAACTCTTCCAGACTGTGCCGAGTCCCACAGTCAAAGCCACCCTCCACCAACAATGCCCCGCTTCGGTTCCAGCTTCTAGGCGGCCATTTCCTGTTATTCTGACCGGCTGTGACAACTCCGGGTGGGGACGCCAGAGACCCGCATGCTCGCGACAAACGTCCGGTCAGTTGCTAGGTGGCCCGGCTGGGTGTGGGGTTTGTGTGTGTGTGTGAGTGTGTGTAGCTGATGCATGGAAGGCATTGCACACTGTTCCATCCTGCCTCAACAACTAAAAACCTCCCTTTGAGATGAGCCAGCGTGGTGTAGCGGTTAGGGTGTCGGAATACCACCTGGGAGACCCAGGTTCAAATCCCTGCTCTGCCGTGGAAGCCTGCTAGGTGACCTTGAGAGCCAGCGTGGTGTAGTGGGGTTAAGAGTGGTGGTTTGGAGCGGTGGACTCTGATCTGGAGAACCGGGTTTGATTCCCCACTCCTCCACAGGAGCGGTGGAGGCTAATCTGGTGAGCTGCGTTGGTTTCCCGGCTCCTACACACATGCCTGAAGCTGGACAAACCCAGCGTTGAATCAACAGTGACGAGGAGGGAGCTTAGAGTCAAGGAGTCACTACCAGAAAGGCCCTGCCCCAGCAGCCCTCCAACTTGCCTCCACAGGTGGGAACAGCAGAAGACAAGCTGGGCATCAGAAGACAATCTTAACTGCAAAGCAGGCTCATATGCAGCTCAACAGAACTCCCAACAAAAGTTCTTCTTCACCCTCATCTGGAAATGGGAGGTGTCATTCTGAATTCGTCCGGAAATTCTGCCTTGGAGAGGTTTTATGCATGGATAGGATACCCGCGGTTCGCCAATGTAGTGCTCATGATGGCGCTCTAGAATGGGCCTTTGCTAATGCCACCGACCTACTTAACAGGCCGCCGCTCTAGAAATATATGAACACATGAAGCTGCCTTCTACTGACTCAGACCCTTGGTCCATCAAAGTCAGTATTGTCTACTCAGACCAGCAGCGGTTCTCCAGGGTCTCAGGCTGAGGTCTTTCACATCACCTACTTGCCTGGTTCCTTTAACTCAGTGGTTCCCAACCTTTTTTTGACCAGGGACCACTAGGACTTTTTTGTTCGGTGCAGGGACCCCAAGGTTCAAAATAAAAATTCCAGGAATTTGAAAATAAACTTTAATCGTAACTGTTAGTTAAACATTAAACTTAGAATTATATTTGAATATATATATATATATATATTATAATAGAGAACTTTTAATTGAAAATATTAATTTATTATGGGTTTATAACTTTGTTTCGCGGACCTTAATTTAGTTCTCGCGGACCCCTGGGGGTCCATGGACCCCTGGTTGGGAACCAGTGCTTTAACTAGAGATGCTGGGGATTGAACCTGGGACTTTCTGCATGCCAAGCAGAGTTTTATTTTTAATTTTATTTTTGTTTAAAATGTGTTAGAAAATTCTTCCTAATGTCTCGAATTCTACTAACAGTTAGAGCGGTTCCTCAGTGGAACAGGCTTCCCTGGGAGGTGGTGAGCTCTCCTTCCCTGGAGGTTTTGAAGCAGAGGCTAGCTGGCCATCTGTCAGCAATGCTGATTCTGTGACCTTTGGCAGATGATGAGAGGGAGGGCATCTTGGCCATCTTCTGGGCATGGAGCAGGGGTCACTGGGGGTGTGTGGGGGAGGTAGTTGTGAAATTCCTGCACTGGGCAGGGGGTTGGACTAGATGACCCTGGTGGTACCTTCCAACTCTATGATTCTATGAATTGGTTTGTAAGCTGGTTTGGGCATGGCACCTACTCAAAAGCAGCGTATAAAGACATCGGCATTTGTTTTCAGACTGGCTGATTATTTCTTTTGAGCGAGCAGCCTCAAGAAGAAATTGGAGGGGGGGGGCATGCATTTTTTTAAAACCAACGAATGCCTCACTTTTATTATTTAGGATTCCAGCTCTCTGACCTCTCCCTCCCCCAACTTCCCCGCAAGGTCAGAACCCCTTGATCCTTGCCAAAGGGGTCACTTGAAACACATCTGCTCTTCTCCCTACTCCACAACAAACCCACCCCGCCTTATCTCTCCCAGCAGAGAGGCAGGAAATGGAAGCCTAGTTTCCGGACCCCGATCCCCCTCCCCTACTTATGGCCTGCCTGCCCCCGCTGTGCCAAAATTCTACTTTTCCTTTCGATATTTGTTAGATGGAGCAGTGGATTCTGATCTGGAGAACCGGGTTTGATTCCCTGCTGCTCCACATGCGCGGCGGAGGCTAATCTGGTGAACTGGATTGGTTTCCCCGCTCCTACATACGAAGCCAGCTGGGTGACCTTGGGCTAGTCACAGCTCTCTTAGAGCTCTCTCAGCCCCACCTACCTTATAGGGTGCCTGTTGTGGAGAAGGGAAGGGAAGGTGATTGTAAGCCAAACTCAGTTTTAATCTACATATATATTATCTGTTTATCTCTGACCTTGTGACCATCGATATTATTATGCCAATAAAGGTTATCTGATTCTGATTGTAAGCTGGTTTGAGTCTCCCTTAAGTGGTAGAGAGAGTCGGCATATAAAAACCAACTCTTCTTCTTCTAAAACAGGTAGGCTTATTTTGCTACATTCGCAGAGTGATCCAATGCGTGTGAACTTAGCAAGGAGTCCCATGCTACCCAGCAGGCCTTCCTCCAAGAAAGCATTCTTACAATTGCAGTCTATACTTTAAACCAGGGGTATCAAACATACAGCACGTGGGCCAGATCCGGCCCCTTGAGAGCTCTTATCCGACCCGCAAGCCCGCCAAGGCAGCCTCTTCCCTCAGCCCCAATTTGGGCTGGCAAACCTACTGTGGACTCGCCAGTAGGGGTGCCAACCTCCAGGTGGTGGCTGGAGACCTCCTGCTATTACAACTGATCTCCAGCTGACAGAGATCAGTTCCCCTGAAGAACATGGCCGCTTTGGCAATTGGACTCTACGCCATTGAAGTCCCTCCCCTCCCCAAACCCTGCCCTCCCCGAACCCCACCAGCAATGGCAAACCACCTCTGCTCCTCACCTGCCTTGAGAGCCCCTTGCTGGGTCATTTTATGTTGGAAGCTCAGCAGGGTCAGGACTTGGATGGGAGACCAGCAAAGAAGATCCTGCAGAGGAAGGAAGTGGCTAAACCACCTCTGCTGCTCACTTGCCCTGAGAGCCCGTTGCTGGGGTCGTTATTTGTTGGAAGCTAAGCAGGGTCAGGACTTGGGAGACCACCAAGGAAGGCTTGTTTGTGGGCCTCCTAGAGGCACCTGGTCGGCCACTGTGTGAACAGACTGCTGGACTTGATGGGCCTTGGTCTGATCCAGCAGGGCCTTTCTTATGTTCTTATGCTCTGCAGAGGAAGGCAATGGCCATCCACCCCTGCTTCTCACTTGCCTTGAAAGCCCCTTGCTGGGGTCATTATACGTTGGAAGCTAAGCAGGGCTGGTACTTAGAAGAGAGACCACCAAGGAAGGCTCTGAGGAGGAAGGCAATGGACCACCACCACAGCTTCTCACTTGCCTCGAAGGCCTCTTGCTGGGGTTGCCATAAGTCAGCTGTGACTTGACGGCATTTTAGACACACACATAGCAAAGGGAAGCGATGGCAAACCACTTCTGAATAGGGTTCCCGGCTCTGGGTTGGCAAATACCTAGAGATTTTGAGAGTGGAGGCTGAGGAGAGTGGTGTTTGGGGAGGAGAGAAGAAGATGAAGAGTTGGTTTTCATATGCCGATTTTCTCTACCACTTAAGGAAGAATCAAACCAGCTTACAATCACCTTCCCCTCCCCACAAAAGACACTGAGAGTGTGTGACTAGCCCAAGGTCACCCAGCTGGCTTCATGTGGAGGAGTGGGGAAACAAATCCAGTTCACCGGATTAGCCTCTGCTGCTCATGTGGATGACGGACTCAAACCCAGGTCTCCAGGTCAGAGTCCACCGCTCCAAACCACCGCTCTGAACCACTACACCACGCTGGCTCTCATCAGGGTATAATGCCATAGAGTCTACCCTCCAAAGCAGCCATGTTCTCCAGGGGAACACCTCTGTATTCTGGAGATCAGTTGTAAAAGCGGGAGATCTCCAGGCCCCACCTGGAGTAGGCAACCCTACTCTGAATGTCAAAACCCTATGGAGTCACCATAAGTCAGTTATGGTGGGGTGGGGAAGCAAGGACCCTTTCTTTGTACAAAAAAGAGCCCCCCCCCCCAAGCCTTCCAGGGGAAACAGCAGCCAGAAGGGATCCACAGAAGGAAAACGACACCGATGGGGACGGGACTTTGAAAAACGTGCACCTTCTCATCCAAAGGATGCAATCATGTGCTTGGAATGTGCTCTTCCCGAAAAGATCACAGCACTACAAGTGTGTGAACGAGTCTTCATTATTGGGAATGCAGTTTAAGGGGCCCGTTTTTTTTGGTGTGTATGCATTTTGTTGCTCTGGTATCGCTTTAGCAGGGAGCGAAACAGGAAGCGGTAAAGATTGCGCTTTCCGTCTAACAATGAGCGCCAGCTTTTGTTTATTAAATGCCAAGCTCTTTCCCGCACTTCCTTTGCTATCTCAGGAAGGCCTACGTGTAGAAGCTAGGGTACTATGTACACTTTCTCCGTCCGACCTTTAGCCGAGGATATACACTGGAAAAGACAATCATGCTGGGAAAAGTTGAAGGCAGCAGGAAAAGAGGAAGGCCCAACAAGAGATGGACTGACTCTATAAAGGAAGCCACAGCCCTCAGTTTGCAAGACCTGAGCAAGGCTGTTAAAGATAGGATGCTTTGGAGGACATTGATTCATAGGGTCGACAAGAGTCGGAAGCGACTTGACGGCACTTAACACATGAACACATGAAGCTGCCTTATACTGAATCAGGCCCTCGGCCCATCAAAGTCAGTATTGTCCACTCAGACCGGCAGCGGCTCTCCAGGGTCTCAGGCAGGGGTCTTTCACATCACCTACCTGCCTAGTCCCTTTAACTGGAGATGCCGGGGATTGAACCTGGGGCCTTCTGCATGTCAAGCAGATGCCCTACCACTGAGCCACGGCCCTTCCCCATGGACAACGGGCTATTGCAGGGGTGTTACACCAGGGCCAGATGTGACATAAATCACTTGGTTAGGCCGGGCCATGCCTCACCAACCCAGATCAGGACCGGGGTGGCTGGCTGGCTGGCTCGCGGGCCGGATAAGAGCTCTCAAGGGGCTATTGTTGGGCTGTGGTCAAACATATCTAATATCCCCTGGATCCAAAAATGTCTGTGTAGACAGCAGCTTCCCCCTTTCTAAATTTCACAGTGGTGTCATCTGTTGGCAAGAGGGAAGCCCACCTGCCCCCAAATCCTGCCGCAATTTGGGGCAACTCCCCTGGGCAAACCTGACAGCATAGCAATATTTCTCCATTAGCCCCCCGGCTATTGCTGCAGATCTCTCCAAGCGGGAAGACCGTTCACATTTACAGTAAAAAAAAGTTCATCGGGTTTTATTCCATAGACTTGTGCCGCTAATGGTGGCACCTCCCACAGGCACCAGGAGCCTCCCCCTGTAAAATCAGTTACCCAAACGAACGAATACGAAAGCCTTCATTGGCATTAAAAGGGAAAACGTACAGTGGAGTTTACAGTAAAATCATGATATAAAGTATGCAGATATCATATGGTAAAGTTTACTATAAAATCATTTTTATAAGAACATACAAATCCCACTAGATTGGTTACCTGGTTATTTAATCCTGAGTTAACCATTATATGGTGCAGAGTAGCAATCATGTTCTCTAATTACAAGCAAAAAACCCCACTGCCACCAAGTTAATAATTGTTGTATCCTGCGTGGTCATAAGGTAGGACACCTTTGAATTGTTAGGTAACCATTCCCTATCAGCAAGTAACGGGGTCAAATTAGTTACCGATGACTGTGAAAGGTTTAGGTTGAATTATGCAGACCTGTTCTGTTAACGGTGCCACCTTCCACCCGCACAGAGATCTGTCAAGGACCTGCTCTGCTAAAGGCAACACCTTCCACCAGCTCAAAAAGCCATTCCTTTCCAAGACCTGTTCCGCTAATGGTGCCACCTTCCACCGGCAGTAAGAGCCTTCCACGTAAAGGATCTCTTCTGCTAATGGTGCCACCTTCCACCAGCACAAAGAGACTTCCCTGTCAAGGGAAGGCATGGCCATTAGTGGAATGGATCCATATCATCCCACCACCGATGTTTCATAGCAAGTAAACTATCTTTTCCGAAATTGGTATCAAACGGGTTGATTAAAGTATCTTTCTTCTCGTCCTAATAAGGGTGGTGTTTTAAAAACGTTGACTCCCTGGGTAACCAAATCTTTGTTGACCATTTAAACGGTCGACCTTACATTTCGGTGGCCTCATCCTCCCAGTTTGAGAACGGCATAGCTCTCTTTCCCCCAATCCAGAAAACACGGTGGACACCTACCAGTGATCATCTGCTGGGCATCGTAAGGTTCCATGTAGCCGTCGTTTTCACCCAGTCTCTCGGCCTCTCGCTGTCCTTTGGTGCGCTTGGCATCATAAGGGTCGGCGTAATCCTCCAGGATGATAACCTTGATTAGGGACAGAAGGAGAGAATAATAGAATCATAGAGTTGGAAGGGACCACCAGGGTCATCTAGTCCAACCCCCTGCACAATGCAGGACATTCACAACTACCTCCCCCGCCCACCCCCCAGTGACCCCCTACTCCATGCCCAGAAGATGGCCAAGATGCTCTACCTCTCCTGATCTGCCTAAGATCATAGAATCAGCATTGCTGACAGATGGCCATCTAGCCTCTGCTGGAAAACCTCCAGGGAAGGAGAGCTCACCACCTCCCGAGGAAGCCTGTTCCACTGAAGAACCGCTCTGTTAGAAAATTCTTCCTAATGTCTAGATGGAAACTCTTTTGATTTAATTTCAACCCGTTGGTTCTGGTCCGACCTTCTGGGGCAACAGAAAACAACTCGGCACCCTCCTCTCTATGACAGCCTTTCAAGTACTTGAAGATAGTTATCATATCCCCTCAATCTTCTCCTCTCCAGGCTAAACATACCCAACTTCTTCAACCTTTCCTCATAGGACTTGGTCTCAGACGCCTCACCATCTTTGTGGCCCTCCTCTGGACACGTTCCAGCTTGTCTACATCCTTCTTAAACTACGGTGCCCGAAACTGAACACGATACTCTAGGGAGGGTCTGAACTGAGCAGAGTAAAGCGACACCATAACTTTGCGTGATCTGGACACTATACTTCTGTTGAGAGAAGAAAGGCCACACTCACAAGGCTATGGAGAACTGGCTATGGGGCTCATCGGTGGGCCCCAACAAAGTAACCTTGGCCATTTATGCTTGGTAATTAGCAGTGCGTTCCAGGCTGAAGTGCCCCACAGCTTTTTTTTCTGAGTTTTTCACGCTGAACTGTCATTCAGGAAGTGACTGCGAAGCCGGCGCATACCTGCTTCGTGTTTCTTAAGAGCCCCTTTAACGCGACTTTTTGTGTTTGCTCCGCCCCACCGCGAACAATCCCCTCAAGGAAGCATGCAAAATTCACAGCCGCGCGTTAGCTATGCAAATGGAGGTTGCTAATGGACGGAACAAGGGAGCAGGCAAGTGGGTGTGTGTGTATAGGATTTCCCTTTTGTGGCGGGATCGTGAATAAGCATTTTAAAAGTCGCATTTAAAGAAACAGCTTTGAGTGAGCATCAAAATTGACCCTACATAAATGGCCCTTGTTTCTCACATTTTGGATCGCTGAGGCACACTTAATTTTGGCTTTAAAGCCAGAGATGTGTCAAGTTTGAGCCTGAAATGATTGTTTTTATAGGGTGAGTACCTACACCCAGAGTCACCCTGCACTACGCCCTCATCTGCTTGTATCTCCTGAATGGAAAGAGATACAACCAGGGCAGCACGTCATACAGAGATGCGACAGGCAGACTCCCCGAGGAATGGAAATTCTGCGACAGAACTGGGAGCAACTGAAATTATTTAACCGCAGTCCCTGCAGAAATGCTGTCGGATTATCTATCTTGCCCAAACAGAGGCTGATGGAAATAGCAAGAGAGTTGGTTTTTAAATGCCGACTTTCTCTACCACTTAAGGGAGAATCAAACTGGCTGACAAGCGCCTTCCCCTCCCCACAACGAACACCCCGCGAGGTAGGTGGGGCTGAGAGAGCTCTAAGACAGCTGTGACTAGCCCAAGGTCACCCAGCTGGCTTCATGTGGAGGAGTGGGGAAACCAACCCGGCTCACCAGATTAGAGTCCGCCGCTCATGGGGAGGAGTGGGGGAACCGAACCCGGTTCTCCAGATTAGAGCCCACCACTCCAAACCATCGCTCTTAACTACACCACACTGGCTCAACACAGCTAATCATTCAGCGATACAACAGGCGGCCCCCACAGCAGGTGGTCAGTTCTGCTATGAATTAGGAGGGAGAGAACGGTCCTCCTGCAGGGGGGTACAGAGATGTGGAAAAACTGCACCCTACTCGAGCATAAGAAAGAAAAACCCTGAGACTGCACTCATTAATACATTTTTCAAAGGATGCTATAGTTATTTCCATACATTGGTATCGGAAGCCCGTAGCCCCAGCCTCTCCCCGATTCAAGGACATTCTCCTCTCCAGCCTTCCTTGGCTTTCAAAGGGCCCCTCCCTCCCCACGGTTTTGTCTTGTTCCAGTTCTGGATAATAAGAATCTTGTGATGCAGCCTGCAAAATAGAAGCCAGCCAGCCGCATTAGGATCAAGGGGATCACGGAAGGGGCAAACGCTCGTATTCTTTGCGATAGCTTAGCCAGCCTTTCTTGAACGGGGTACGTAGGAATTAGAGGAGCCAGCACTAAAGCGAATGACCGACACACGGCAGAGAGTGTCACCGCGGGGTTAATTGGGTACCAGCACCAAAAGGAGAGCGGAGGAACCATTTTTTCCCCAAGTTAAGAGTTGTCACAAAGTCATGAAATTCTAAGACGGTGGGAGGGGTGGGGAGAAGAAGGGAAGGAGAGTTGGTTTTTATATGCCGAATTTCTCTACCGCTTAAAGGAGAATCAAACCAGCTTACAACCGCCTTCCCTTCCCCTCCCCACAACAGACACCCTGTGAGGTAGGTGGGGCTGAGAGAGTGTGACTAGCCCAAGGAACTCAGCTAGCCCACGGTTACCCACTCCTCCACGTGAACGACGGAGGCTAATCTGGTGAACTAGATTTGTTTCCCCGCTCCTATACAGGAAGCCAACTGGGTGACCTTGGGCTAGTCACAATTCTCTCGGCCCCACCTACCTCACAGGGTGTCTGTTGTAGGGGGGTGAGGGAAGGTGATTGTAAGCTGGTTTGATTCTCCCTGAAGTGGTAGAGAAAGTCAGCATGTAAAAACCAACTCTTCTTCTGAACCTCAGAACAAAGGGCCTACTTAAACCAAGCTGCCTTATTCTGAATCAGACCCTCGGTTCATCAAACTCAGCATTGTCTACTCTGACCGGCAGCAGCTCTCCAGGGTCTCAGGTGGAGGTTTTAACTGGAGATGCTGGGGATTGAACCTGAGACCTTCTGCATACCAAGCAGATGCTCCACCTCTGAGCTCCAGCTGCTTCATGTGTAGGAGCGGGAAACAAATCCAGTTCACCAGATAAGAAGAAGAGTTGGTTTTTATATGCCGACTTTCTCTACCACTTAATGGAGACTCAAACCGGCTTACAATCACCTTCCCTTCCCCACAACAGACACCCTGTGAGGTAGGTGAGGCTGAGAGAGCTGTGACTAGTCCAAAGGTCACCCAGCTGACTTCACGTGTGGAGGAGTGGGAAACAAATCCAGTTCACCAGATTAGCCTCCACCGCTCACGTGGAGGAGCGGGGAATCAAACCCGGTTCTCCAGATCAGAGTCCACCGCTCCAAACCACTATACCACGCTGGGAGAGCGGGGCCTACTCATAACGGCCCCCAAAATATACACCAGGCACCCTCAAAAGGGTAGCCCAAGAGGGGCTCTTACCGTATCCTGCTTGGCCTTCTCTGGCTCAGGTGCAGCTGGCGGGGTGGGGCCCGGAGCAGTGGCAGGGTAGTTCTTCCCGTTCTTATCGTGGGCGTCCACTTTGATGAGCCGATTGATGTAGGTCCCGCAGGCGGCATTGGCCTTGGGGGTCCCCCGTGCGGGCTCCTCCATGGGGGGCCCGTCCACCCGCGAATTCTTGCGCATCTTTCCCGCGGCGGCTTGCAGAAGGCCTTGGAGGTTGTCCCGCGACAGCCTGCCGCCTCCGCCGCTGTCTTTCCCCGGTGCCAGCAGTGTCTGGGCGCTGCCCAGTTCGGTGGCGGAGTTTTTGCGGTTCTTCCCGGGCAGCGAAGCCGTGCCCGGTTCGGCCAGAGCCAGGCTCTTGCGGGAAGGGCCGCTCAGTTTGCCCGAGTTGGCGCTGCCTGGCTTGGTGCGTTCCGAAACGGTTTTCAGGTTAGATGGGAACTCTTTAAACCATTTGGCTGCCATGGTGGCAGAAGGCGCCCGACGGCAACAGGGTCACGGAGGAAGATCGAGGCACGGCAGGAGGAGGATTTGAGGCCTACCCTGAGACTGGCACAGGCTGGCGTTGGAGGCCAAGATGCAGGCCCCGAAGAGGCCCGATGCCAACCCAGGAGAGAGGGCGTGCTGCACCCCACGAGCCAGCCACACAACTCACAGACGGGCAGAGAAAGACCAGGCAGAGGCCAGCGACAAGGGAGTAGGAAAGGCATTCCCTGGGCAAGGAGGTCAGGAGCTGGCCGGGATCGGGGCCAAAACGGACACACACCCCCCACCCACTTCCACCCTTCTTTTCACCCGAATTTCGGATAGATTTACTGAAAAGGGAAATTTACCAGCTGAGACCAGCACCGGGATGGGGCAGTCAAGGAAGCGGGGGGCCACGATCTGGAAATCAACTCAGAGGCTGTGGGAGGGGGGTCCGAAGGGATCCTTGGAAGGGGGGGAATGAAGGGTGCAGCCCTAGCTCCTTCCGCCGCCCCCCTCCAGCAAGTACATACAATTGGGATCTCTTTAATAACCCTGAGGTTGGACTTTAGAGACAGCCAAGGAGATGAAGGAAAGTCCCTTATTTGGGGCGGTGGTGTCACTAGACAGATGTTCTAATCTTTCAAACCAATCTACCCAATAGAACAGGGATGCCCTAGTCCCTAGAGGAGGGGGTCAGGCAGAGATCTCCCAAAACTGGTAGACAATGGGGGGGAGGCGAGGTTCTTCCCCAGGTGGGGGCAGATCTGGCGCTTCCTGGATCGTCAGCCTGGGGAGGCACAGGAAAAAGTCCGGTGGGGGGGGGGCTCTCAAATAATTCAATGGTGGGGAGCAGAAGCAGTGGGGCTATTGGGGGTATGGTCAGTTTGGACGGGAGGGAGTCTAAGATGGGGGGGTTCCTTACTCTTTCACCCCCGCACAGGGGGGCAAGCGAGGCTCCTCCATGGTGACCCTGCTGCAGCTCTACCGGGAAGGGGGGGGGGTCTCTCCAAAGCCCCTCCAGGAACAACCGCGGGTTCCCACGCCTTGGTGCGTCTCCGGCTGCCGGCGCGGCTCCGCTGCAGCCTCCCCGCCCAGATCCGGAGGGGGCGGCCCGCCCGAGCCTGACCCCGGGGGGGGGGGGAATATGTTTGCGCAGCCACTGCGCGCACTTTGCGCTCCCTTGCAAAACGGAGCCGCCTTTAACCCGGTGCACGGTTCGAGTTTTTGCATTTTAAAAGTGCGGGTTGCTCAAGAATTTAGGGGACGCAGAGCCACGGATTCGCCCTCCCCCCTATCCGTCCCTAATCTTTGGCCATTGATGCCTGGGAGGTTTTTTGCCTTGGATCGGCCGCTTTCTAGATGCACATTACCCCCCCCCCCAATCCAAATTCTCAAAACTCTACCTGGGGTGGGTGGCTTATTTTTCAGATTTGAGCATTTGGATGGGGGAAATGTGCACCTAGAGAGCGGGGATGGATGGACTCAATAAAGGAAGCCACAGCCTTCAATTTGCAAGATCTGAACAAGGCTAAGATGGGATATTTTGGAGGACTTTCATTCATAGGGTCGCCATGAGTCGGAAGCGACTTGACGGCACTTAACACACACACAGAGCGGCCAATCCAAGGCAAAACCTCCCGGGCATAAATGGTTTATTATTGGCCATTTATGCCTGGGAGGTTTTGCCTTGGATTGGCCGCTCTGTAGATGCACATTTCCCCCTTCTGAATTCTCAACACTCAAAAATAAGTCGTCATCCTCCCATGCAGAGGTTTGGGAATTAACATGGGGAAAATGTGCATCTACAGAGCGGCAAATCCAAAGCAAAACCTCCTGGGCATAAATGGTTTATTATTGGCCATTTATGCCTGGGAGGTTTTGCCTTGGATCGGCCGCTCTCTTGATGCACATTTCCCCCTTCTGAATTCTCAAAACTCAAAAACAAGTCGTCGTCCTCCCATGCAGAGGTTTGGGAATTCAGATGGGGAAAATGTGCATCTACAGAGCGGCCGATCCAAGGCAAAACCTCCTAGGCGTACATGGTTTATTATTGGCCATTTATGCCTGGGAGGTTTTGCCTTGGATCGGCCGCTCTAGAGTTGCACATTTTCCCCATCTGAATTCTCAAAACTCAAAAATAAATCCCTCCCGCCCTGCAGAGTTTTGGGAATTCAGATGGGGAAAATGTGCATCTAGAGAGTGGCAAATCCTCCCAGGCATGAATGGCCACTGAAGCCAAGGAGAAGGGGTCGATTCCTTCATTAAACGCACTGGTTGAAAGTTTGTTTTCCCCTCTCATCTATTAGCGCGTTTTGCAGATTTCTTTTTATTGACCGCACCGGAAAGCGCCTTTTTTTTGCAAGGGAAATAACCGCGGTAAATCCCTCAAAATGCCCACAGGGGGGTGGGAGAATAGGCTGTTTGGCAAAGAATTCTCCATTTGGATGAATGCAGTCGTCTTGTTTGTGGGCTTCCTAGAAGCACCTGGTTGGCTTACTGTGGTTCTTTATGCATGGGAGGTTTTGCCCTGGATTTGCCGCTTCCTAGATGCACATTTTCCCCATTTGGGGCTTATTTTTGAGTTTTGAGAATTTGGATGAGAAAAATGTGCATCTAGAGAGCGACAAATCCAAGGCAAAACCTCTCATGAATAAATGGCCACTGTGTGAACAGACTGCAGGACTTAATGGGCCTCCGTCTGACCCCGCATGGCCTTTCTTATGACTTACAATCACTATAAAGGATGATCCTGAGCTAGAATCTCAGTAAACACTGAAAACCGGGACCGGTTTGTTCCACTGAACAAGCTGCGCGGACAGGCAGAAACCCAACAGGTGGCGCTGCCGGCCAAGCCGATAAACTGCACCCGCCGAGTTTCTGCCTGCCGACTTTCCTCCTGAATCTTTGCACGGGGGCAAAAATCTCTCGGAAAAGGCAACCCCGCTTGTCTTTCAACCCATTAACCCGTTGAAGGCAACCTTAAATTAACCGGTTCAGCCTGCAATCCGAAGGATGCTTTCCGGGGAGTAAGCCCCTCCCACTGAGCACAGCGTGATTTACCTCTGAGTAAATGGGGCACTGGCTCAGGCTGCCCAGCTTCTATCCGGCGCGGGGAGCAAAGTCCCCCCCCCCAAAAAAAAAGCGCTAAAAGAAATGAGCATAGGATCGAACCACACGCCTACTTGCTTCGGAAGTCGGATGGGAAACGTGCAATTTACTTCGGTGTAAAGCCTCGGGCGTGTTAGTTTGCAGTGAAGGCAAACAACCGAGAGACTGCAAAATAAATCCCACCTGCTCCTTAAAGAGTCACTGGTGCATCCTTACTTAAAAGTAAGCCTTGTTGAATTCTGGTGACTGAAGCGGATAGAAATTATTTGCAAAGGTACCAGGCAATAGATGCAACCAATCTTTGATATTTCCCCCCACCCTACCTAGCTTAAAGTTTGTTGTACGAATGGATTGCTTTGCACATGCATGGTTTTAAAACCAGGCGTTCCCACGGCATCATTTGTAGGGGAAGACAGCAAAAGAAAATAATATCAATTATTATCTAGCGCTGCTCGCTTGGCATCGTTCCTTCGTTCGGGGCGGGTGTGTCTTTTTAATTCATTGCAACGCAAGACTTGAGGGTTTGGCGATGAAAACCATCCGGGCGCGTTTGCAGGAAGCGGATGAACGCCCCCCGCCCCGGATCCATTTTCCATTAGAAATAATAACTTGGCATTTTAAGACCTCTCGCACAAAGCGTGAACATTTGCGATTTCCTCCCTTGCTTTTGGAAAATCGGGGCTACTGTCGGCGCAAAATTGTCTTCTGGCCTCATCTTTTGCCAACGTCTCCGCCGTCGGGCTGCAGCTCAGACCTGCATGATTAATTTGGCACTGCAAAGTATCTGACCCCCCCCCCCTATTTATAGGGTTGCCGGGTCCCTCCCATCGACGGGCCGCTTTGGGGGCGGAGGTTTGGGGAGGGACTTCAATGCCCTGGAGTCCAATTACCAAAGCAGCCTTTTTCTCCAGGGGAACTGATCTCTGTCGGCTGGAGATCGGTCGTAATTGCTGATCTCCAGCTAGTACCTGGAGGTTGGCAACCCAACTTATGAAATGGCTGCCTTATACCCCGCGCTTCGCGAAAGTCTAATTTATGCATGGGAGCTTCAGCCTTGGATTGGCAGAATCCAATTGGCTCTAGATGCACATTTTCCCCATCTGAATTTTCAAAAACTCTCCAAGGGGGCTTATTGTTGAGTTTGGAGAATTCGGATGAGGGAAATGTGCATCTAGAGATCGGCCAATCCAAAGCAAAACCTCCTATGCGTCAATATGGGAGGGTTTACTCGGAAGTCCCATAAAAACGGGTGCGTAAGGCTTTCAATCCTATCCGGCCCCGGATTGGATTTTCTCCTCGGCAAAAAGCGTACCTGGGATTAGAACCGTGCACCCGCCTGCAACTGCGGTTGGGTTGGGACAAACGCGTCCCGGGGCTTCCCAAGGGGCAGGCCGTGGCCGACCCTATGCAAGCCCAGCTGCGTTCAAATCGGACCTTTCAAGTCACAAGGGGTGGCCCCCGCGCAGCCCCTGCTGCACGAACCCTTTGCTCGGCGAGACTGACCGTGGAATACATTTGCAAAGGATCGCAGGGCGCTGAAAAGGGGCCGGGGAGGCGGGGGTTAAAAAGGGGTGGGTGCGCATGCGCAAGGGGAGCACGTGGAGTCTCGTATTAAAGCGCGCCCCGAAGCTCTGCGGGTTTAGATCTGCGTGGTCTAAAGGTGAGAAAGTGACAGTTCCCCCCTCCCCCGTGCATGTAGGGAGGGGGGCAATAGCTGCCCTTCAAGCAAGACATTTGGGATTGCAAGTAGTTTTTCCTTCTTTATTGGACGTTTAGAAAATCTTTTCCCTTTAACTTGTAACGGGAGTGGGTGGGAATTGTACTGGGAGATACCGTCTTTGCACCTTGCCAGGGGTTTCCTGCTCCTATTTTATCCTATTGCGCCTCTTTTCTCGCAAAGAGGGAGCGTGACCTTTTAGGGTTGCTAACTCCTGGTTGGGAAATTTCTGGGGATCTGGAGCGGGGGAGGATGAGGAGGGGGGGATTTGAGCAGGTAATAATGCCATAGACGCCACTACCCGCAGTTGCTGTTTCCTCCCCTGGGGGAGTCTGTAGTCTGGAAATCAGTTGTAACTCCAGTGGTTTTACAACAATACTGTGAGGTAGGCTGTGTGAAGGAGCAACTAGTTGACCCCAGGTGAGCTTCATGGATGAATGGGACTTTTGAGCTTGGAAATCTAGGGTTGCTATGCAGAGGCAGGCAATGGCAAACCATTTCTGAACATCTCTGCGTTCATCCCTATGGGGTTGCCATACATTCTTAGATGGGAGACCCCCAAGGAAGCCCCCCCTGGAGATTGGCAACCTTGTGAGGGTATGTTTTGTTTGCTTTACAAGTAGAAAAACCAACCCTTGTGGTTTATGTCGCTAAATGAATAACAATGGACAGAAATTTGAGTAGAGAGATGATCAGTTGCAATTACCGGTAGCTAGTCTGCACTGAGCTAAGGCTGACTTCCGGGATCCACCGAGGTGCTGGAATCTTTCCATTCGATCCACTTGCACATTCGGTACCAGCAAATTGGATCGCATCGAAACCAGGTTACAGGCTGCTGCTTGCATAACATTAACCTCTAATAACGATATAATAACAGTAGTTCCAGCGGCCTGGAACTTCTTTTAGGCACCCCAGGTCACCCTGAAGGTTGAACCTGGAAACAACCATACCCAAACCAAAGAGATAACAGAATTTATTTAACGTGCATGGGTTCAAGAACAGAAGGCTCAACGACCCCTATTGGCGTTTACTCATTACTTTTATAGGACCTGGGAAAAGGTACTTGGTTACAATCAGCAACATACACTTTTGGTGGGCTAACATCTTCCTGATTTGGGGAAGGGCCGTAGCTCAGTAGTAGAGCATCTGCTTGGCATGCAGAAGGTCCCCGGTTCAATCCCCGGCATCTCCAGTTAAAGGGACTAGGCGAGTCGGTGATGTGAAAGACCTCAGCCTGAGAGACCCTGGAGAGCCATGGAGAGGGGCTGTGGCTCCATGGTAGAGCCTCTGCTTGGCATGCAGAAGGTCCCAGGTTCAATCCCAGGCATCTCCAGTGAAAGGAGCCAGGTAAGTAGGTGATGTGAAAGAGCTCAGCTTGAGACTGGAGAGACCCTGGGAATTTACTTTTCTCATTCTTGGCTGTATCCACTTCTCTGTATCTGTCTTTTACAGATGGGGGGGAGGCGTGGAGCTTCTCCCATTTTCTAGTTTAAAATCAAGCGGAGTCCCTGGGGTTACCTGTTTAACTCTGGGCTCCTGTTTAACTTTGCTGGGACAGATGAACACAGCTACTCCTCTAGTTTAAAATAATGTTCTTGCTCTACTTTCTAGATTTCGGGTCCCTGGAATCCCTTGAGACATGTAAGTATTGGGAGTGGAGAGTGCTGACACAGGTGTGGGGGGAAATAACTTTTCTAAGGCCCCACCAGCCCATTACAATGTTAGCAGGCAAGGTTACAAGTTTGAAATGACAACAACAAAAGGGGGGGAAACAAATCAAACTCAACTGAAATGTTGAATCCAAAGCGAAAAGGTTGAGCTAAAAAACACCAAAATTACAAATATATACAGTGAGGGGGAAAAGTATTTGATCCCCTGCTGAATTTGCCTGTTTGCCCTCTGACGAAGAAATGACCAGTCCATAATTTTAATGGTAGGGCTGTTGTAGCTGTGAGAGACAGAATAACAACAGCAGAAACCCAGAAGACAAAAGTCAGATATTGATGTGCATTATAATGAGTGAAATAAGTATTTGATCCCCTATCAACCAGCCAGATTCGATCCCCTATCAGCCAGCCAGATGTCAGGCTACCTGGTATCTTCACTGTAAGTAACGAGTTGAGATTAGAAGCACCTGCTGTAAGGGAGAGGTCTTACCTGTAATCCCAGCTTGTTACAGTACCTGTACTAAAGACACCTGTCAACAGAAGCAATCAATCCATCAGATTCCAAACTAGCCACCATGACCAAGACCAAAGAGCTGTCCAAGGATGTCAGGGACAAGATTGTAGACCTGCACAAGGCTGGACTGGGCTACAAGACTATTGCCAAGCATCTTAGTGAGAAGGTGACAACAGTTGGTGCCATAATTCGCAAATGGAAGAAACACAAAATAACTGTCAACCTCCCTCGGTCTGGGGCTCCATGCAAGATCTCATCTCGTGGAGTTGCAATGATCATGAGAACGGTGATGAAGCAGCCCAGAACTACACGGGGGGAACTTGTCAATGATCTCAGGGCAGCTGGGACCATAGTCACCATGAAAACAGTTGGTAACACACTACGCCGTGAAGGACTGAGATCTTGCAGAGTCTGCAAGGTTCCCTTGCTCAAGACAGCACATATGCATTGGCAAACTGCAGACGGGCCTGTACATCTGAATGACCCAGAGGAGAACTGGGTGAAAGTGTTGAGGTCAGATGAGACCAAAATCGAGCTCTTTGGTATCAACTCAACTCGCCGTGTTTGGAGGAGGAGGAATGCTGCCTATGACCCCAAGAACACCATCCCCACCGTCAAACATGGAGGGGTACATATTATGCTTTGGGGGTGTTTTTCTGCTAAGGGGACAGGACACCCTCACCGCATCGAAGGGACGATGGACGGTACCATGTATCGTCAATTCTTGGGTGAGCACCTCCTTCCCTCAGCCAGGGCTTTGAAAATGGGTCGAGGATGAGTATTCCAGCATGACAATGACCCAAAACACACGGCCAAGGCAACAAAAGAGTGGCTCAAGAAGAATCACATTAAGGTCCTGAATTGGCCTAGCCAGTCTCCAGACCTTAATCCCATCGAAGATCTGTGAAGGGAGCTGAAGGTTCGAGTAGCTACACATCAGCCTCGAAATCTTACTGACTTGGAGAGGATCTGCAAAGAGGAGTGGGACAAAACACCTCCTGAGATGTGTGCAAACCTGGTGGCCACCCCAAAAGAAATGTCTGACCTCTGTAATTGCCAACAAGGGTTTTGCCACCAAGTACTAAGTCATCTTTTGCAACGGGATCAAATACTTATTTCACTCATTATAATGCACATCAATCTCTGACTTTTGTCTTCTGGGTTTCTGGGGTTTTTCCTGTTGTTATTCTGTCTCTCACAGCTACAATCGACCTACCATTAAAATTATGGACTGGTCATTTCTTTGTCAGAGGGCAAACGGGCAAATTCAGCAGGGGATAAAATACTTTTTTTTCCTCACTGTAAATTTTAATGTGGTGCACAGGAAAGTTAAAAGCATAAGGCCTATATCATTCCCAGTCCATAAATACACGAGTCATTCCCAGTCCATAAATACATGAAACTCGTACACAGTTGATGTGAAATCATACAATGACCAAAATAGGACCAAATTAGGCCATTTGACTTAACACACTGCTTGATGTATACACATCCTTAGAAGCCCGGCATGAAATACAAGGTGGGGCATGTGAGCCATATTCTAGTGTGTATGGAATAAACAATTGTACAAGAAGCTTCATAATACTATGAGGGTTCTGCCGTGCTATTGTGATATTGTACTGTTAGGATGTGTACTGCACTACCAATTCTATGTCTGACCCCTGAGGAAGGCCTTTTTGAGGCTGAAACGCGTTTGGTCCTTAATTTGGTCCTACTTTGGTCATTGTACGATTTCACATCAACTGTGTATGAGTTTTATGTATTTATTGATTGGGAATGACTTGCCCATGATATAGGCCTTATGCTTTTAACTTTGCTGTGCACCATATTAAGGTTACAAGTTCACCAGACTCTGGAGAGACCGAACCGAGTTACTGCATCATCGAGGTGAACCCTGAGGTTGTTTCCCTCTCTATCCTAGCTAGTGCTTATTCAGCTCTTTCTCCAAGGATTTCAGTGGGGAAGAGGGAATTCATCCTCTGTCTAGGTATTCAGAATGCCGCTTAAACCTGCAGCTATTAGGATTCACTTTTGGGGAACTTAAAAAGTTCTGTCAAATTAGAGAAATCTGTTAAATCCAGTACGCTTCATTTGGAGTAATTCTGATATTAAGATACTTTACAGCGTGAGTTCCATGCGTTGGGGAGCCCTCTGCAAGATGTCATCAGGAGGGGGACCCCACATGGCTTCCTTCTCCACCCCTCCCCAACCAAAGGGCAGAGAAATTCCTTTTCTGAGGTATTTTTATTATACTTTGTTTATACCCCGTCTGCCTGCCTGCCTTGTGGGGACAGAAAGCGGCTTACATCATTCTCCTTTCCCCTGCGTTATCACAGCGACCCTGTGAGGTAGGTCAGGCTGAGAGTCTGTGAATGGCGCAAGGTCACCCAGGAAGTTTCCATGGCTGAGTGGGGATTCGAACCCGGGTCTCCCTGATCCTAGTCTGACACCACGCTGGCTGTCACACCTCCTGGCAAAGCAAACTGAAAGCAATATTTAAAATATTTTTGTTCCTACGCAAGCGTAATCAACGGGTCCAGTTTGAATTGATATAGTTACGTGAATGTGGCTTCTTTTAACCCATTCATGTTGTAATAAAAATGAATTGACTGCAATGAGTGAGTCTCCCCCTGCCAAAAATTTGCAGGTCCGTTCACAGCGGCGAGAACAATGCTTTCAAGCCCAGCAGGAAGCTTCTTAGGTCCAATCCGGACAAACCCCCTGGTAAGTGAATGCTGCTTTTAAGATGCGATTTTAATTTCTACGTTTTCATTTTGGAAGAAGAAGAGTTGTTTTTTATATGCCTACTTTCTCTACCGCTTAAGGAAGAATCAAACTAGCTTACAATCTCCTTCCCTTCTGGAGAGCCAGCGTGGTGTAGTGGCTAAGAGTGGTGGTTTGGAGCAGTGGACTCTAATCTGGAGAACCGGGTTTGATTCCCCCACTCCTCCACATGAGCGGCAGAGGCTAATGTGGTGTACTGGTTTTGTTTCCCCACTCCTACACACGAAGTCAGCTGGGTGACCTTGGGCTAGTCACAGCTCTCTCAGCCTCACCTACCTCACAGGGTGTCTTTTGTGGGGAGGGGAAGGTGATTGTAAGCTGGCTTGATTCTCCCTTAAGTGGTAGGGAAAGTCGGCATAAAAAAACCAAACCACCACTCTTAACCACTACACTACGGTGGCCCTTGGTGGCCCCGATTAGTGCAGAAAGGCGGGGGAATATTGTGTAGATAAATAAATTAATAATACTGTGTCTCAACCTTTTGTGCCAGGGTTTCCCAACATGGTGTCCGCTCACACCTTTTCTGGCGCCCATCAAGTGTTTTTAGAAAATAGGGCAAGATGGGGCTTTTGCCCAACAAGGCTTCTGATTGGTTATTGGAGGTTTAATCGGCTGCGCAGATTTTTAAAAAATGTTTTTCTTTTTTGGCAGCAGCTGCCACCGCAGCGCAATGATGTTCGCTGTGTGACTGAAGGTCAGCTGCGGCAGCCATTTTGTGGCTGGCTCCCCCTTCTGTGGCAGCCATTTTGTGGCTGCGCCCACCTGCCTGAGTTCACAGAATCAGCCTTGCTGTCAGATGGCCATTTAGCCTCTGCCTATAAACCTCTGAAGGTTTTGTTTGGCCTCCGTTTCCCCCACCACCATTCCTCTTCCTTCCCTCCTAGGGTTGCCAGGTCCCTCTTCCCCACCGGCAGGAGGTTTTTGGGGCGGAGCCTGAGGAGGGCGGGGTTTGGGGAGGGGAGGGACTTCAATGCCATAGAGTCCAATGGCCAAAGCGGCCATTTTTCTCAAGGTGATCTGATCTCTATCGGCTGGAGATCAGTTGAATTAGCAGGCGATCTCCATCCACTACCTGGAGGACGAATGCAAACAATTACCTATGCTGTGATAGAACTGGCTAGTGGATGGCAACCCTATTCCCTCCCAAACACACCGCCGCCTTCCCCAGAACATCTGAATGAATTTCTAATCAGCCAGGGCTGATTTTTTTTTTTAAAAAAAACTTATCAGTGTGTTTAAATCGCATATTCTAATAGTGAAGTTGGCCAAATCTTTGGATAATGAAATCTGGCGACTGGAGCAGTGAATGGGCAAGATGGATCTTTCTACAAACCTGAAAAAGGGTTTGCAGAAAAAAATCTGAAATTAAAAAAAAAAAAAAGATTGTGGAGTTTAGAAAAGCTGAAAATGATAACAAAGAGACCCATGCAAAACAGAGAAAGTGGAAATAATAGAGCATGTTCTGCTGCAATGTCCCTTTTACAACCACATAAGATCACAGTACATTCTCCCCGTATTGTCATCCTTTCCTGGGAGATCGGAAGAAGCCAAAGTTTCCCTTCACTTAGCAGACTCCTCTCGGGAGATAACCACTCAAGTAGCCACATTTTGCCTCCGGTCTTGCAGGATTCGTGAAAGGCTAATTGAAAACCTTTCCCCATGGAAGATCTCTCCTCCTCTTCTTCAAATCATCCCTCCCAGAATCATCAACTTTTATTATTTTATTATTTTAACCAAACTTTAGGCTTACCGGGGCCTGCAGCGCCCCCGGTGGGAGGTTCTCTTCAGTGCGTGCCACTGGCGGGCAACGCACGCATGCGCGCTCGCACCTACATCACTTCTGGGTTTACTCGGAAGCGACGTGGGCGCTCTAGCAACCTCCGCCGAAACTCTAGAGCGTCCTCGTCACTACCGGGTAAAACCGGAAGAGACGCGGGCACGGTGCGCATGCACGCGTTGCCTGCCGGCCCTCAGGTGGTTGGCGGGCAGCCCGGTGGATTGGCGGGATTTTACCCGCCGCCACCGAGCACTTGGCAGCCCTCCCCTAACTTTGATTTTTATCCAGAGGTGATTTTGTATTGAAATAAAATTTGATGGGTTGATAACAAAGGGCGCCTGGAGCTGTAAGCGACAGAATCCCTCAGTGGCTGTTGCTAGGCAACCACAGACTCCAGGCTTCCCTGTCTGTCAGTAAAAGGTAGCAGGAGGAGGCCGGGCCCTTTCCCAGGGTCGTGTTGGCCTTTGAGGGGGAACTCAGCCGGGGCTAGGCCTAGGGTTGCCATGGCAGCTCCAGGTTGGAAAATTACTGGAGATTTTGTGGTTGAGCCTGAGGAGGGCAGGGTTTGGGGAGGGGAGAGGCCTCCACCGGATATAATGCTATAGACTCCACCCTCCAAAGCGGCCATTTTCTCCAGGGGGGCAGGTCTCTATCGTCCGGAGTTCAGTTATAATTCTGGGGGGGGGGGGAACTCCAGCTCCCACCTGGAGGTTTAGAAAAACAGTACAGGAAACTGTATATACACAAAGTGCAAATATTTATAAGCTACTGAGGTGAAACATAGACCATATACGTGACATATACACAACACAATTATATACAATATGTACAATTCACACAAAAAATGTAGAGAAATTTCCAAAGGTCTCAACTGAGTACCAAAAATATATAGAGGAAGTTCCAAAGGTCTCAACTGAGTACCAAATGAATGCTAATATTGTAATCCTTGTGTAAAGTTCATATAGAGCCACAATCATCGATGGATACGGCCGTTTCAGATCCACAGCAGTGGAAATCTTTCTTCAGTCCTTAATACAAAAGTGCTGTTACATATTCATCATTCCTTCCCACACAGGGCAAGTATAAGCAATTACAATCAGACGTCAGTAAAGTACATCACATAGTGCAGCTAGTCACAACTTTACACAAGGATTGCACTTTGTGTATATACAGTTTCCTGTACTGTTTTTCTAAACCTTTTGGTAAGAGTACAGAGGTGCTGTTTTTCTCCCCACCTGGAGGTTGGCAACCTTAAGCCGGGCAGCAACCTCTGGGTACCAACTGAAGAAAGGGGGGGGGGGAAGAAACTCAACCTAAAAGATAGGAGAAACCAAAGGGATTGAGTTAGACACAATCAATTCAATTCCAATACCTTTATTGGCATACCATCAAGCAATCAAAACAGAGTATAACCTAGCCACTACACATCATTTTACCTCGCCTCTTAATTACATCACCACTATCAATCAGTCAATCAATCCCTTAACCTAAAAGATAGGAGAAACCAAAGGGATCATCAACTTTTATTATTCGATTTTATTTTCACCTTTTTTTTTTATCCAGAGCTGATTTTGTATCGAAATAAAACTTGATTGATTGATGGTGTCTAACTCAATCAGTCAAGTTTTTTCCCGATACAAAATCAGCTCTGGATAAAAATAAAAGTTAGGTGGAAATAGTAAAATCGAATAATAAAAGTTGATGATTCTGGGAGGGATGGTTTGAAAAAGAGGAGGAGGGATCTTTTATGGGGGAAAAGTTTTCAATTAGCCGTTTACGAATCCCACTAGACCTGAGGCAAAATTTGGCTACTTGGGTTGTTATCTCCCGAGAGGAGTCTGCTAAGAGAAGGGTAACTTTGGCTTCTTCCGATCTCCCAGGAAAGGTGACAGTATGGGGAGAACGTACTGCGATCTTATTACAACAGATACATCTCTTTTTATTATATAATGTGTGCAATCATATTTTAAAAACACAGGGCCTAAAATACAGGCTTCCTAAAAACACACACAATATAAACAGTTACAAATATAACTAACACATAACGCAGTTGATGCTCGTTCATAAAATGGCCAAAATCTGATCAGACGCATTTCGGCCTTTTAGAGGCCTTCCTCAGTGGTCATACATACATAATTCTACGGTACACATCCTGATATATACTCAAACTTTGTTCAAGATAAGAAAAAATATACAAGGTTTTTATTCTGTGTGGCCATTCTTATCTTCACGTTTGTTGATGGAATACACATCCTGAAACGCTGGACACCGTGTACAGGGTGTGAGCCATGTTATAAGACACATGGACTAACTATTTTTTACAGATTTCGGTCATTGTATGTGTATATGTTGGTAATACTTGTAACGATTTATTTTGCGTGGTTTTTTTTTTTTTTTTTGGAAGCCTGTAATGTGCACAATTGTATTTGAAAACACATTGTGCACATTATATAATCAAAATAGATTTATCTCTTGTTACATTAGATAGTGTTTAGCTCAACCTCTTTGGTTTCTAGCAACCTCTGGGTGACTTGATACCACCCAATCTGCATGATTGAACTAGGCCTGGCTGCTTGCTACCGTTCGACAGCAGCCGCCCTACGAAAGCCGGTGTGGTGTGGCCGTTAACAACGTCACAGCAGGGACTGTGAGATAGGGGTTCAAATCCCCATCTTGCTGTGGGAGCTCACCGGGTGAATTTGGACCAGTTGCATCCTTTCAGCCTATCCTACCTCACAGGGTCGTTGTGTGGATGAAAAAAGAGGAGAGTAAAGTAAGCAGCTCTGGTCCCCACTGGGGAGAAGGGCCGAGAGGTTGTGGGGGGAAGAGGCAGAAAGCTTAAGATAGAAGGACAGTAAAGGTAGGTCGGCTGTTGGGTTGAAAGGGAGATGGGGTTGCCAACTCCAGGTTGGGAAATTGCTGGAGATATGAGGAGTGGACAAGAGTTTGAGAAGGGGAGGGACCTCAGAAGGGTAAAAAGCCATAGACTCCACCCTACAAAGCAGCCTTTTTCTCCAGGGGAACTAGCGTTGCCAACCTCCAGGTGAGGGCTGGAGATCTCCCACTGATCAAGGTCAGTTCCTCTGGAAAAAATAGCTGCTTTGGAGGGAACAGGGGGGCACTCAGGGCCCCAATCTCCATCTTCCATGGGGGCCTGTTAACCCTGGCAGTGTGGTTTGTGTGCCCAGTATCTCCAGTTTAAGGGTATTGGGGAGTATCTGCTAGAAAAACCGTTCTCTGCCAGGTACCCTTCCCATATTCCCCTGCTGAGTCCTCCCTGCTAGTTACCAGTCCCTAAACTTCTGCCTCTCTGCTCCCAAATCCTTCTGTCCTACCTCCCAAAAGTGGACAGAGATAACGTATTTTTTGTTCCTCCTCCCATGACACTCGAACTCGGGGCACCCAATGGGCAGGAGTTTCAGTTAAAGGAAGTCAGCTACTTCACATGGTGTGGAAGGAACTTGTGAATTTCCTGGCTGTGAAGGGTGGAGATAGCCACTTGCTTAGGTAGTAGAAGAGGAATAATAATGGTACTCAAACTGGCTTACAATCACCTTCCCTTCCCCACAACAGACACCCTGTGAGGTAGGTGGGGCTGAGAGAGCTCTAAGAGAGCTGTGACTAGGCCAGGGTCACCCAGTTGGCTTCATGTGTAGGAGTGGGGAAACCAACCCGGTTCACCAGATCAGAGTTGGCCGCTCCAAACCACTGCTCTTAACCACTACACAACGCGGGCTTTGGAAGGGGACTGGAGGATAGACTGATTGCTAGCTGCGTGAAACCTCCAAGTTCAGAGATGGTATACCTCTGAATGCCAGTTGCTTAGGATTGCCAAGTGCCCGTTGGTGGCGGGTAAAATCCCGCCAATCCACCGGGCTGCCTGCCAACCAGCTGAGGGCTGGCGGGCAATGCGGGTGTGCACGCTGCGTGCGCGCCTCTTCAGGGTTAACCGGGAAGCAACGCAGGCGTTTTTGCAACCTTGGCTAAAACTCGAGATCGCTAGAGCGTCCACGTCGCTTCCGGGTAAAACTGGAAGTGACGTAGGTGTGTTGTGCGGCGCATCGTGCGCCACGGCCCCGCAAAGCTCCCGCCGGTGGAGCTACGGGGCCTGGCAAGCCTACAGTTTGGGGGGGGGGGTGCAACAGGAGAGATGGGCGGTTGTGGCTTCCGTATACTGCTTGTAAGCCTTCTGCGGGAGGTGTGGGTTGTCTGCTATGAAAAAGAAGCTTCTGGGTTCGATACGTCTCACGGCTGGTGTGACTGGGCAGCACTTGTCTTATTTTTGTACCCGAGCATTGTGAGCGGAGCGTGGGGTGGTTGCGTTTGGCACCCGCGCCAGGAAAATCGGAATTTGTAACAATCTCTTCTTTCTCCACCCTGTTGTCGAGAACTTTACACAATGTGAATGCAAAGGCCACAATCCGTCGTGGCCGGCGCTTTTTCCTCTCTTTGGGGTCAGAAGTCAGCCAGCCATTGTGTAATTATTTATAGCTGTGTCCTGTCTGGGAACGGTCTTTCCTCGTTCGGGCAGACCAGAGCCCCAGATTGGAAAACAAGCTTGCTGGTGTGTGTTTGTGATTTCTTTTTTAAAACACGGGATTTGTACTTTTGAAACACGGGGGGGCGGAAAGGGTTTCAGCTTTGAAATGTATTCTTCTTCACAGGCGCAGAGAGGCGTGTTTGTTCTTAACGGAAGAACTGTTCAGCTTGGAAAGAAGGCGGTTAAGGGGAGACATGGTAGAGGTCTATAAAATTATGCTTGGTATGGAGAGAGGGGACAGGGAGAAGCTTTGCTCCCTATCTTGTAATAACAGATCTGCTGGAGCTGGAGGGTGAGAGATTCAAAACAGAAAAAAGGAAGTATTTCTTCACACAACTCATAGTTAAATTGTGGGCCTCCCTGCCCCAGGATGTGGTGATGGCTGAGAACTTGGAAGGCTTTAAGAGGGGAGTGGACATGTTCATGGCTATCCATGGCTGCTAGTCAAAATGGATACTACTCATGATGCAGACCTATTCTCTGTAGTATCAGAGGAGCATGCCTATTATATTAGGTGCTGTGGAGCACAGGCAGGATAAATGCTGCTGTAGTCATCTTGTTTGTGGGCTTCCTAGAGGCACCTGGTTGGCCACTGTGAACAGACTGCTGGACTTGATGGGCCTTGATCTGATCCAGCATGGCCTTTCTTATGTTCTTATGGAAGCAAAATGCTCTGGGTTCTGAAGGAGGGGGATTGTGAAGGAGGGAAGACTTAGGGTTTTTTGTGTGTATGTGGAGTGCATCTCTGGCACGCATGCCTCCTCTGAAGGATCTCTCTCGCCAGCCTCCTGGGTGATAGGCAGATTTTGTCCTCTCCACAGCCTTGTGTCTGGGGCCTACACAATACGTCAGGGGTCCCCAATATGGTGCCCATGGGTGCCACGTCACCCTCCAACACCATTTTGGTGCCTGCCAAGTGCTTTTAGGAAGTGCGCCGGGCCAAGTAGGGCTTTTGACTATCTCTTTGTTTGGCTGTGCACATTTTGTGACACGTTTCTTTGGCAGCAGCTGCCACCACACCACAAGGCTCTTCACTGTGTGACTGAAGACAAGCTGCGGCAGCCATTTTGTGGCTTGCCCCGCCTCCTGCAGCAGCCATTTTGTGGCAGCCATTTTGTTGCTGTGCCCACCATGCCGTGTCAGAATTCCAAATGTGCCTTCCTCACAGGGCTTTTGAGAGGATAAAATGGGAAAGGGGGCATGTACAGCCCCTTTAGCTCCTTGGAAGTAGGCTGGGATGAGAGAGAGGCTGAGAATAAAAGAGAAAATGGACATCTGTCAATCCATTGGATGGAAAGGTGGCATAAAAATATATATGTCTAAAAGGACTCTTGCTAAATTTTATGGTGGCCGAAGTCAGGCTTACGTTTTCCGACCCTTTTCTTTCTGTTTTCAGGGTACTTTAAGAAGAAGGGATTGGAGGTTTATGTCGGAAATCTCCCCCCGGGTATCACCGAGGTGATGTCTTTTCTTTCTGTGTTTGGCTTTCTTTGTTTATGCCCGTGGAGAACAACACGATGACGGCAGACACGTCTGCCCTTGACTATAAAACATTTTTTGAGGGGTGAGTGGGAAAGAAACATGGCCAAGATCAAAGCCAAACGGGGAAGGTGGAAGGGAAAGTTGACATTGGTTTGGGTCCAAGCAGAGTACCGAATCCTAAAGTTCACTGTAGTGAACTGGAGTAAAATAGAATCATAGAGCCGGAAGAGGCCATACAGGCCATCTAGTCCAACCCCGTGCTTCATGCAGGATCAGCCTAGAGCATCCCTGACAAGTACTTGTCCAGCCTCTGCCTAAAGACTGCCGGGGCGGGGGGGCTCACCACCTCCCCAGGCAGCCCATTCCACAACTCTTACTGTAAAAATCTTTTTCCTAAGATCCAGCCGGGACCTTTCCGCCCGCAATTTAAACCCATTGTTGCGAGTCCTATCCTCTGCTGCCAACAGGAACAGCTCCCTGCCCTCCTCTAAGTGGCAGCCCTTCAAATACTTCAAGAGAGCAGCCTCCTCTTCTCCAGACTGAACATTCCCAACTCTCTCAGCCGTTCCTCGTAGGACTTGGTCTCCAGGCCCTGGATCATCCTTGTTGCTCTCCTCTGCACCCGCTCGATACTGTCTACATCCTTTTTGAAGTGAGGCCTCCAGTACTGTACACAAAACTCCAGGCACAGTCTGACCAATGCAGTATACAGCAGAACTCGGACATCTTGCGATTTGGGTGTTATGCCACTGTTGATGCACCCCAAGGTCGCATTAGCTTTTTTTTGTCACTGCGTCACACTTGCTGCTCATATTTCACTTATGGTCCACCCGTACTCCAAGATCTTGTTCACACACACTGCTGCCCCGAAGTGTATCCCCATCCAGTATGCATGTCCCTCATTTTTGTTACCCAGATGTAGAACTCGTCACTTATCCTTGTTGGATTGCATCCTGTTCACATCCACCCACTTTTCCAGTGTGTTCAGATCTCATGAAATTCAGGTGTGTTTGCTGCTCCTCCCAATTTGGTGTCATCTGCAGATTTAATGAGTAGTCCTTCATCCAGTATAAAGTCCTTCGAAGGGAGTGTGGAAGAAGAAGTATCAAAGGGCCAAGTGTGATGTTCGGGTGGAGAAGGGGATGATATCTACGTGATGGATCCTCTCTGGTAGCGATTTAGGGTGAGCCTTTTCTCTGATTTCTGTTGCAGATGGAGCTCGCGGGCTTGTTTAAGGACTTCGGCTTGAAGGCAGTCAGGATACGGCAGACCACTCCTGTGAAAAGGTACTCTTGGGTTTTCTCTCATTTGTCCAGGCAAATCAGACTTCTGGCTTTTCTTCTATCTGGAAATAATTTTTAGACATCCCTCCTTTCAAGTTTTCCCGGAGATGGCCTTGCCATGTTTTTGTTTTGAAGCTTTCTGTTCCCAGAGTTTCTGACAAATGTTTGTCTATGAAGTCTTGTGTATTTTAACACCTTCCCCCAATCTAGCAGATAGATTGCTGCCTGACCAAATGTCTGTTCCCTCATCAAACAATTACAAGCATTCTGGTGTGTTTACTTTTGGGTAAACTAGCTCCTAGCCTGCAATTTCCTTTAAGATCAGAGGCCCTAATTGGAAACTGGGGTCAGCTAAAAAGTCAGGTCTTCGTGTGGCTATAGGTTATAATATTAAGGTAGGAGTGTGGTTATTTTTAACCCAAACTCATTTAATATAACCTAATATATTTAATATGAACTAATGTTCAATACAAAAAAATTCTCGCGACAGTTGGGAGTGAACAGAGAATCAAGAAGCCAGCTGGCTCTCGGCAGGCCCTTTGGGAAGCATGATGCAATTTCACATTTAGGGAAATGCAAGGAGGTAGGGGAGGTGTAATGGTTAAGAGTGTGGTGTAGTGGTTAAGAGTAGGGCTGTCAATTCGGTTCTGTCCGACATGAAAAAGAGCCGAATTTTCCCCGATTTGGTGGTTTCTACTTCGGATAGAACCAAAGTCAAAAAAGGCGGGAAAACGACGAGCTGAACTCAGTGAGTTTGGGCGGACACCGGATAAATTCGTACAAATTCGGCGCCTCCGAATCAGCATTCTCTCACGGCCAATGGTGGCCAAGCTGGGTCTTCTTCTGGCCAATCAGTCGCGGATGAGTGTGTGAGCCATTTAAAGCACATTTGCGGCTTTCCGCTGCTCCGGGGGGGCATTAACTCGGGACCCCCTGACCCAATCTTCACAAAACTTGGGGGTTCTTGCAAGTAGGGCCCCTCCAAGCTATGCTGAAGGTTTGGGACCTCTACCTCCAAAAATACCCCCCACCGGAGCTGCAGAAAGCTTAGAATGTGCTTTAAATGGCTTTATTCCAATGGGTGGATGGGGAGGACCCCTTCCAGGCCCCATAACTCGGGACCCCCTGACCCAATCTTAACAAAACTTGGGGGTTCTTGCAAGTAGGGTCACCTCAAGCTACACTGAAAGTTTGGGACCTCTACCTCCAAATATGCCCCCCCTCCAGAGCCACGGAAAGGTGCAAATGTATTTTTAATGTCTTTAAATGGCTGAATTTATTCGCGAACTCCGAATTTCATGCCAAATTCCATGGATCAGAATCGGGGGAGTTCGGACTTCGCCATTTCCCGAATAAAACGGGCCAAATTTTGCCAGATCCGAATTTTACTGAAATTTTTTTTCCAACAAGAGTGGTGGACTCTAATCTGGAGAACCGGATTTGATTCCCCGCTCCTCCACGTGGGGCCTGCTGGGCGACCTTGAGCCAGTCACAGTTCCCGCCGAACTCTCTCAGCCCCACCTCCCTCATAAGGTGTCTGTTGTGGTGAGAGGAAAGGAAGGCGATTGTAAGCTCCTTTGTGACGCCTTAATTGTAGAGAAAAGTGAGGTATAAAAACCAACTCTTCTTCCTCATGATCTGTCTACCCGCTCCCCCTTCTAATTAAAATTACTGTCCTTCTTCTCTTACACATAGGGTTGCCAACTCTGGGTTGGGAAATTTTGGGGGCAGAGCCTGAGGAGGGTGGGGTTTGGGGAGGGACTTCAATGCCATAGAGCCCAATTGCCAAAGCCGCCATTTTCTCCAGGCGAACTGATCTCTTATCGGCTAGAGATCAGTTGTAATAGCAGGAGATCTCCTGCACATGTGTTTTGGGGAGGCACCGTGGCTCAGTGGTAGAGCATCTGCTTGGCATGCAGAAGGTCCCAGGTTCAATCCCGGCATCTCCAGTTAAAAGGATCAGGTAAGAGGTGATATGGAAGACCTCTGCCTGAAAAGAAGAGTTGGGTTTTTATATGCCGACTTTCTCTACCCCTTAAGGAAGAATCAAACTGGCTTACAATCACCTTCCCCTCCCCACAACAGACACCCTGTGAGGTAGGTGGGGCTGAGAGAGTGTGACGAGCCCAAGGTCACCCAGCTGGCTTTGTGTGGAGGAGTGGGGAAACCAAATCGGTTCACCAGATTAGCCTCCGCTGCTCATGTGGAGGAGTGGGGAATCAAAATCAGTTCTCCAGATCAGAGTCCACCGGCTCCAAACCATTGCTCTTAACCACTATATGATGCTGCTACCTCGCTGAGACCCTGGAGAGCTGCTGCCGGTCAGACAAATACTGACCTGGACGGATCCATGGTCTGATTCAGTATGAGGGAGCTTCTTGTGGAGCATAATCTTGTGAGCGGTCATGCTTCCGCGGGTGGACACTTCATGCCAATAACGTTGTTGTATTCTTCCAGGACTGGTTTGTAAACATGCTGTGGAAAGGACAGAATAAAATTGGTTAACCGTGTCTCCTTCTCCCACTTAAGTTTCGCGTTTCTCGAAGTGGCTTCCCCTGAGGCGGTACAGCTTGCCGTGCAGACGCTGAATGGGAACGTGGTGAAAGGACAGAGGATAATTGTTTCTGTTTCTGAGGAGAGGAGAAACTTCGAGTTCCGGAAGAACCCCGCGGAGATGCCGGTAAAGATAACGGCAGCCCTCCTGGCTCAGACCAAAGGTCCCTTGAGTCCAGTATCTTGCACTGTTTTCTCTAGTGGTCAGCGAGGTGCCCCCAGAGGGCACAGGAGCAGAAGTCAGTTGTTGTCTCCCCCCCCCCCCCCAAGCCCTCTGCTGGTGTTGCAAGGTACACTGCCTCTAGGAGGTTCCATTTTGCTGTTGCATTTTGGAGGTTCCATTTTGCAAGGTACACTGGAGGTTCCATTTTGCTGTTGCTGCTCACAGCTGTCAAGGGACCTTTCTTCCATGAATCTTCATATGTCTCTTTTAAAACCCACCTGTGGTAGTAACTGTTCCTGTGTCCTGATGCAGGGAGTTTCATACACATTGGATGATGGACATCAGTGCGCTTTTTGTTTGCAAGTGGGTTTTCCCATTTCATGCAGGAAAATCTGGTTGCAAACAATCTCTAAAGTGAATTGAGAACCCCTCCAGCATGTGAGAAAAGCACTTTATTTCTTCCACATCTGTGTGAGTTAAGTGCCGTCAAGTCGCTTCCGACTCATGGCGACCCTATGAATCAAAGTCCTCCAAAATGTCCTATCTTTGACAGCCTTACTCAGATCTGGCAAGCTGATGGCCGTGGATTCCTTTATTGAGTCAATCAATCTCTTGTTGGGTCTTCCTCTTTTCCTGCTGCTTTCTACTTTTCCTAGCATGATTGTCTTTTCCAGTGACTCTTGTCTTCTCATAATGTGACCAAAGTACGACAGCCTCAGTTGAGTCATTTTAGCTTATAGGGTCAGTTTGGGCTTGATTTGATCTATAACCCACTGATTTGTCTTTTTGGTGGTCCTCGGTATCCGTAACACTCTCCTCCAATATCACAATTCAAAGGAATCCACATCTACTGTTCATCAACTTTACAAACCCCCCCCCCCCAATTTTAGTATTATGGGATGAGAATATGTTCTTTATCCCTTTCTCCACAGTACAAAGTACTTGATAAACCTCTGTCGTGTCCATCTAAGCAAAAAAAAGTTCCAAACTTTTCAGCCTTCACCATAGGGAAAGTGGCTCTGACTTCCCTTGATCGTTTCTTGCCCTTTTCTGCACCCTCTTTCAAAGCAGGTTTTGTCTTCTCCCTTATGAACAAAATGCTCCCTCAAGGTTGAAGGAGCTGGGTATGCTTAGCCTGGAGAGAAGACTGAGAGGGGATATGATAGCCATCTTCAAGTACTTGAAGGGCTGTCATATAGAGGAGGGTGCCGAGTTGTTTTCTGTTGCCCCAGAAGGTCGGACCAGAACCAACTGGTTGAAATTAAATCAAAAGAGTTTCTGTCAAGACATGAGGAAGAATTTTCTAACTGTTAGAGCGGTTCCTCAGTGGAACAGGCCTCCTCGGGAGGTGGTGAGCTCTCCTTCCCTGGAGGTTTTTAAGAAGAAGCTAGATGGCCATCTGTCAGCAATGTTGATTCTATGACCTTAAGCAGATGATGAGAGGGAGGGCATCTTGGCCATCTTCTGGGCATGGAGTAGGGGTCACTGGGGGTGTGGGGGGGAGGTAGTTGTGAATTTCCTGCATTGTGCAGGGGGTTGGACTAGATGACCCTGGTGGTCCCTTCCAACTCTATGATTCTAAGTATGTGGGGTTTCTTTTAGCCAAATTCTAAGTGAGGGCCTGGAGTTCTCCGGATGTTATACCAGATGTCCAGGCTTGGCTATGGCTCTGGTCAGAAATGTTTAGGTCCATTAATTTTAAAGCATGAACTCTTTTTCAGTAGAACACTGAATCATAGAGTTGGAAGGGACCACCAGAGTCATCTACTCAGACCCCCTGCACAATGCAGGAAATTCGCAGCTACCTCACACACCCCCAGTGACCCCTGCTCCATGTCCAGAAGATGGCCAGAAAAAATCAGCTTCAGTCATTCACAATTTAATTTATAAGCTGAGAGTGCAATAAGCTATTTTCTAAGAAATGTTGAAATTCACTTTAAAAAACTAATCGATTGCGGTATGTTTTGTAAGATTATGTACAGGTTTTATAAATATGAACAAATAGCCAAGTTTGTTTTTCTTTAAATTGTTTCTTGGCTGAAGATAAAACTTCATTTTTTTTCCTTGTAGGATTTGGAGCCAGTCTCTAATGGATTGCCTGTGGGCAACGGTGGTACGTTACATATTTGGGGGGTGGGATTACAATTTCTCAAAACTTTTCCTTGCTTTAGTTATATACCTGCCTGTGCTTGATCATGTAGGGTTGCCAGCTCTGGGTTGGGAAATACCTGGATGTTTGGGGCGTGGAGCCTGGGAGGGCGGGGTTTGTGGACAGGAGGGGCCTTAGAAGGGTATAATTCCACAGAGTCCACCCTCCAAAGCAGCCATTTTTAGAGCCAGCATGGTGTAGTGGTTAAGAGTGGCTGACTCTCATCTGGAGAACTGATTTCGATTCCCCACTCCTCCACATGAAGCCTGCTGGATGACCTTGGGCCGATCTCACTTCTCCCCGACCTGTCTCAGCCCCACCTACCTCACAGAGAGTCTTGTGGGGAGGGGAAGCGAAGGTGATTGTAAGGTGAATGTAAAAAGGCAGTTAGGGGGAGATATGATAGATGTCTACAGCATTATGGTATAGAGAGAGTGGACAGGGAGAATCTTTTCTCCCTCTTTCATAATACCAGAATGCGGGGTCATCTGCTGAAGCTGGAGGGTGAGAGATTCAAAACTGATAAAAGGAAATATATCTTCACACAACACGTAGTTAAATTGTGGAACTCCCTGCCCCAGGATGTGGTGATGGTTGTCAACTTGGAGGGCTTGAAGAGGGGAGTGGAAATGTTCATGGAAGAGAGGGCTACTCAAGGCTACTAGTCATGATGCATCCCTGTTCTCTCCAGGCTCAGAGGAGCGTGCCTATTCTGTGAGGTGCTGCGGAACACAGGCAGGACAATGCTGCTGCAGCCGCCTTGTTTGTGGGCTTCCTAGAGGCCCCTGGTTGGCCACTGTGTGAACAGACTGCTGGACTTGTTGGGTCTTGGTCTGATCCAGTGTGGCTTTTCTTATGTTCTTACGAGACATGAGCCTTGCTTCCCTCTACATACATAACACCCCTCCCCGGTAAGATGGAGCCTACCCATGTAACCTATTATCTCCAGGATCAGAGGAGCATGCCTATGATACTAGGTGCTTTGGAACACAGGCGGGAGAATGCTGCTGCAGTCGTCTTGTTTGTGGGCTTCCTAGAGGCACCTGGTTGGCCACTGTGTGAACAGACTGCGGGACTTGATGGACCTTGGTCTGATCCATCATGACCTTTCTTATGTTCTTATGTAAGACGTAGGGGCAGAAAATCAGCAGCTGGAGTGAGATAATCCTATGTCCCTATTCTGCCCGAGGTGTGTGTGTGTCCATTGTTCTGAATTTGTGAACTGGAGTTTCTTCAACATCCCAACATTTCCATTCTTACTTGTATCTGACAAAGGGAGCTTCTACTCTCAAAAGTGTATACAATGGAAACCTTCTTGGTCCTTAAAGCGCTCCTGGACTCAAATATTTCCCTTCCCACAAGGGAAGTTCCTTGCACCAGAGGAAAGCAATGTTTGGGGTATGGATGCGCAGGATCCAATTTCTATTTGATTGCTGTAGTAGAAGTTCAGTTGCTTTGAAGTGGAGGCATTGCCTGGCTGGGTCAGAGCAAAGGTGTGACCCTCGTCCAACTGTGGAAAGCGAGAGACCCCTGTGGAATCCCCGAGCTGAGCAAGATGGAGGATAGCTGCTCCTCGCCCCTAACATCTGTTGTCAGATAACCCTGCCTCCAAACATGCAGGTTCTGTTTTCAGCTGCCATGCCCAGTACCCGTTGAATCTCGGAAAGTCCTCAACGAGTGTAACTATTAAGAACCACGGGTCTTCCTGGGTCAGAACCAAGATCTATCTGATCTGCGTCAGTCGGGTGCCCCTGGGAAGTTTACAAGCTGGGTCTGATGGAAAGAGGCATTTCATCTCTGTGTTTGCCCCTCTGGACAGTGAGGTTACGTTTTTGGCTTTTTGTCAGTAGCAGCCTTTGATTAGTCCATTTGCTACATCAAATGAGTTTATGCAAATGTTGTCTTCACTTTGTTGTGCAGACCTTGTTCCAAAATCTGGCACCCTGGCCGTCCCACCTTCAAAGAAGAACCTTTATGCGATTCCCATAGAAATGAGGTAAGCAGAAAAAATAGCATAGATGGTCACAATGCAAACAGTCCCCTGTCACAAAACAATCCGTAAGACGAGCATTCGAATGTCACAAAAAAGGCTTGAAAGGTGCCTGTGCGGTGTAGTGGTTGGATCTTGCGCATCTGTTAAGCTAACAGTGCAGCTTTCCGACCTCACAAAGAGCCTTCCGCCGATGCGTCGGTGGAAAACTCCTTGTACCGGAGAAAAGCACCACTGTTAGTGTCAGGATCAGGCGTCTGTCCCTAGCATCCCATAAGCAAACTCATTCAGACAGGTAGATCTGAAGCAGTAAGACTTTATTAGGAGCCAAAAGACAGATTTAAGAGCTGACTTCCCACGGGCAGGTGAGGCTGGTAGTGGCGAAACATAGGCAGGTTACATGTTTAAAAGCACTACAGGCTGTGAAGGTAAACATGGCTAAGCATCCCCGAGATAAGCGATTCCCAGGAAGGAAGACTAAACATCACCGCAGCTGTGGAAAACAGGACGAGCGAAACTACACAGAGTTTACATCCATGAGAACCAAGGACTTGACGTGTAGCCAGAAACTGGCCTACTCATGTCAAGAGCCTTTACTTCTGCTAACAGCAAAGGCCTGACAGTTAGTAGACGGGGTCTACAGGATCTAGTCTGGGTTACTTCCGAACAAGATGACCACAGTGACCGTTTGCGACAGCAGCAATCGGCACTTTGCTACGCTGATTTAAAACCTGGAGGAAAGGGAAGCCTCTTGTTCACGATCAAGTTCTAAAACAATAGAATTCAGCCTGCTCATAAAGAGACTCACGGGTCCTAACAGCAAGATGGATTTGTTGTGAAACGTTGTGAAATTTCAAACAGTCTAGTCTGTGTCACTTTCATGCAAGGCTCATTTATTAGTGAGGGAACTAGCTTGTTCTCTCTTGCTCCAGAGACTAGGACACGGAGTAATGGATTTAAACTAAGAGAAAAGCGATTCCACCTAAACATTAGGAAGAATTTTCTGACAGTGAGGTCGTTTCGATGGTGGAATGCACTGCCTCAGAGGTTGGTAGAGTCCCCGTCTTTGGAGGTCTTTAAGCAGAGGTTGGATGGCCATCTGTCGGGAGAGCTTTGATTGTGGGATCCTGCATGGCAAGGGGTTGGACTGGATGGCCCTTGTGGTCTCTTCCAGCCTTGTGAACTTGTGAATATAAAAACTGCTAGCTCCAATCTCCTGAAATACTGATCTCATTTAGTGGAAAAGAGCAAGAGTCCAGTAGCACCTTAAAGCGTGGTGTAGTGGTTAAGAACGGTGGTTTGGAGCGGTGGACTCTGATCTGGAGACGGATGGATTTGTTGTGGGGCAGGCCCAAACATTGTGAAATTTCAAGCAGTCCAGCCCACTTCCACACACGGCTCATTTGTACATGGGGACAGCCGTCGGTGATGGCACTATGGTTCTTCACACCGTTTGTGCTGCTTTCTAGAAGTTCCTTCTTGGTGCTGATGTTGCGGGACTGCTTTAAGGACCTGGACTGGCTGATATCCATCAGCAGGATCTCTGGAGAAGCCGCGCTGCTTGTGACCGACACGGTGCCGCAGACTCCGTTCTTCTGGGCGATTCACCTCACAGAGGTTGGTAGCGGGCTGAGAATGTGATCAGTGTCCACCAATTTGTTTGGTTGTTTGTTGTTGCCGCTCAACAGCATGGCTAACCACCTCCTGCTATAGTTCGGGTTCCTTCAGGGCACAGGGTGGCAAAGCCCAGCGGTCAGATAGTTTTGATGGCAACATCAAATGGTAATTGCATTCCGCTGTAGGGAAAGACACTTACATGCAGAAGGTCAAAATAGAAGAGAACATGAATTGCAGAGGTCTTCAAACCGGAGGTTGTAGAGACACTCTGGCTGGTCTCCGTATGGCTGCCGTATTTTACCTGTCCGTTTAGAAAAATGCAAGTACACATGAAGACACGAAGCTGCCTTAGACTGAATCAGACCCATGGTCCGTCAAAGTCAGTATTGTCTACTCAGACCGGCAGCTGCTCTCTAGGGTCTCAGGCAGAGGTCTTTTGCATCACCTACTTGCCTGGTCCCTTTAACTGGAGATGCCGGAGATTGAACCTGGGACCTTCGGCATGCCAAGCAGATGCTCTGCCCCTGAGCCATGGCCCCTCTTCATGGCTCTCAGGCAGGGGTCTTTCACATCACCTACTTGCATGGTCCCTTTAACTGGAGATGCCAGGGATTGAATCTGGGACCTTCGGCATGCCAAGCAGATGCTCTGCCCCTGAGCCACAGCCCCTCTCCATGGCTCTCAGGCAGGGGTCTTTCACATCACCTACTTGCATGGTCCCTTTAACTGGAGATGCCGGGGATTGAACCTGGAACCTTCGGCACACCAAGCAGATGCTCTACTACTGAGCCACAGCCCCTTGGATAAATCCTTTTTTAGCTTGTGTTGCCCTAGGATTTAAGCATAAAGGTTGTCCGTCCAGTTTACAGAAAATTGGGTGAATAAGTCTGGGGCAGGAAGAGAGTTAAAGGGCTGATGGCGGCATTTAGCAGTTGCTGCGCGTATGTGCATTTTTAGTGAAAACCGAAACCCAAAGAACCAATTCCTTTAAGTAAAGTGTGAGTTTCATGAGAATAGGAACTTGACTTCTTAGTATGGTTTTGTGTCCATGAGAGTTAACTTTCAGTTGAGGCTGAGATCACTTTTAAAAAATATATATATTTTTAAATGTAGGAACGCTATCGGAATATGCAGACGCTGTTCAGCGTTTTGGCAGAGGTCGAATCCCAGATGCCCTTCCTAGCAAAACAGGAAGTCCAGCGAGGGATGCGGTGTATGGCAGAGTGCATGCTGGGGGACGAAGGCGGAGCCTGGAACAGGTACAAGCCAATATAAGCCAGTCTGCTTGAGTCGGGGGGGGGGGGGCAAGAAACGCTGAGATGGGAGGCAGTATGAATGAGGAGACCTGTTCATGGTAAAGAAAGAGCCCTGCTGGATCAGACCTGTGGTCTTGGAAAACTGTGGAACTCCCTGCCCCAGGATGTGGTGATGGCTGCCAACTTGGAAGGCTTTAAGAGGGGAGTGGACATGTTCATGAAGGAGAGGGGTATTCATGGCTACTAGTCAAAATGGATACTAGTCATGATGCATCCCTATTCTCTCCAGGATCAGAGGAGCATGCCTATTACATTAGGAGCACAGACAGGATAATGCTGCTGCAGTCATCTTGTTTGAGGGCTTCCTAGAGGCACCTGGCTGGCCACTGGGTGAACAGACTGCTGGGCTTGATGGGCCTGGGTCTGATCCAGCATGGCCTTTCTTAAGTTCTTATGTCTCTCTAGTTCAGTGTGCTGTTTCTTGCAGGGGCACAGATAACACATCTCCCCACCCACAAATCTCCCCACCCCAACAACCAATTGGTATCCGAAAGTACACACTTCTACTGAACATTGTGGATATGTTTGTCCTTGATGGACAGTAAGACGAAAAAGGATCGCTCCTCCAGGCATCTTTCAACTTTCAAAAGGAATTAATCTAAGCTAGTGGTCATCACTGCATCTTGTGGCAGTGAATTCCATAAGTTAATTAGTTTTTGCGTAAGTATAGTGCCCTTTAGGGGGCAGGGGAACATCGTACCTGCAGTCCATGGGGATCTTGAGATAATGAACCCAATCACTGTTTCCGCAAAGGTAGAGAAACAACTCTTCTTCGCATGAAGCCCTGCTGAGTGACCTTGGGCCAGTCACAGTTCTCTGTGAACTCTCTCAGCCTCACCTACTTCAAGGTGCCTGTTGTGGGGAGGGGAAGGGAAGGTGATTGTAAACCGCTTTGAGACTCCATAAAGGTAGAGAAAAAGCGGGGTATAAAAACCACCTCTTTTTTTGAATTTTCTGCCCATCAACTTTATTGGGTGCTCCTAAATTCCACCCTCAGGAGGAAGGAGTGTTTTCTCTCCGCATTCTCCACCCCACGCATAAATGTATAAACCAGGATAAACCCCGTGAGTTGTCTTTTCTCCTGACTTAAAATCCCCAAACCCTTTTGCCTGCCGTCATAGAAAAGATGGCTCTGTTCTTCAATGGCTTTATCATGAATTGTTCTATTAAAGGTAAAGGTGGTCCCCTGTTCAAGCATCGGATCATTCCTGACCCATGGGGTGACGTCACATCTCGACGTTTACTAGGCAGACTTTGTTTACGGGGTGGTTGGCCAGTGCCTTCTTCCCCAGTCATCTTCCCTTTACTCCCAGCAAGCTGGGTCCTCATTTCACCGACCTTGGAAGGATGGAAGGCTGAGTCAACCTTGAGCCGGCTACCTGAAACTGACTTCCATCAGGATCAAACTGAGGCCATGAGCAGAGCTTGGACTGCAGTACTGCAGCGTACCACTCTGCGCCACGGGGCTCTTATAATTGTTCTTTTGCCTTTTTAAAAAACCAAATTCTGCTTTTCTTCCAGGGTGACCTGGATGGTGTATGTGGTTCTCCTCTTCCATTGTAATGATACCTAAAGAAAATCTCCGTGTTCTTTTTAAAGATATATTTTTATTGGGTGTATACATGCATATACATACGTTCATACACATGTGTGTGTGTGTATATATATATACACACACACCCAAAAGATAATTCACAGTGGGTAGCCGTGTTAGGCTGTTCGCAGTAGTCAAAAAGGGCAAGAGTCCAGTAGCACCTTAAAGACTAACAAAAATACACCCAAAAGACAAACAGATACGAATATAGAAAAGAAAAATAGATTAGTAAGGTCCTATCTAAAAACCTTGAAGTCACAACATTCATTAAAACATCTAATAGTTTCACCAATAAACAAGTTAGCCAACAAATATCGTCTATGCAATACATAGTAATACAACATTATGTGTCAGTGAAATCATAATAGTTCTTGATAGTCCTAATATCCATCTTGTAATCAGAAGTTTTCTATATTATACTTATAAAACAGTTTCAAATGGAACGTTATTATACAACCCAATTATCGTTATCATCGAATTATTGTGTCAGGTATAAAATATAAAATAGAGTATCAGTTGCAGAAAATTTCCCTCCCCCCATTTTAAAACCTCCCTGTTCTGAAGCACTATACCTGAGTTCTGGAGGCTGTGGATAAAACACGGGGGGCGAGGCTGCTTCCGTCAGGTTCCCTTTATGATTCTCCCAGAAGCATCCGATGGGCAGGACCCCCAAGCTAACAGACAGCACTTTTGGCCTCTGACTCTCTTTCAGGTGCTGGGTCTTGGACAAGGTGGAGAATTGGGCCGTGGTGTTCTTTATGGATTTCGGTCGCTCTGCCACCGTTCCACTGAATTCTTTGCGGAGGCTGGACAAGAAAGACTTCTGGACAATCCAGCCTTTGGCTCAGCCATTCATGCTCCACGAAGGTAGGTGGCCGGCATTCCCAGTCGGGCTGGAAAGGAACAGGTTGTTCCAACATAGTCCTTCATTATTTCCGCCAGTCCCCCGTGGATAGTGAAATCCGCACAATGGGACCTGCCACAAATATGGGGGGAGAGGGGTCTGCCTATCTACGGAACCCTCCCCAGGTAGTTAGGAAAATCTGGCATGTTTCCTCTGATCTCTTTTTGGGGCAAGAACTTCCCCCAAAGGAACATGGCACTTGTCCCAGGACGTCTTGAAAACATGAAGCTGCCTTCTACTGAATCAGACCCTTGGCCCATCAAAGTCAGTATTGTCTACTCAGACCGGCAGCTTCTCTCTGGGGTCTCAGGCTGAGGTCTTTCACATCACCTACTTGCCTAGTCCCTTTAACTGGAGACGCCGGGGATTGAACCTGGGACCTTCTGCTTGCTAAGCAGAGGCTCTACTGCTGAGCTACAGCCCCTCCCCTTGTTAACCAGTGACCTTGCTCAAGCTGCTCAAAACAGGACCCAGGCTCTCGAGAGACCTCAGGCACCACATTAGCTGCTGTAACAACCCCTCGGATGCCCACCATATCAGCATTGAATTGTGCTGGACGATGTCGGTAGAGACTGGCGGGGTGGTGGGTGGGCGTCGAGGAATACCAAGCAGGGGAGGGATAGTATGAGAGAGTTATGGGGGTGAGGTGGGGGGCACAGTGTGATAGGGTAAAAGGAAGGGAGGTGGGGGAATGGGGGCTTGGAAGGTAGGACAGGCAAATGGGGTGAGGCAGTGAAGTATTTGAAGGGCTGTCACTTAGAGGAGGGCAGGGAGCTGTTCCTGTTGGCAGCAGAGGACAGGCCCCACAATAATGGGTTTAAATTGTGGGCGGAGAGGTACTGGCTAGATATTAGGAAAAAGATTTTTACAGTAAGAGTTGTTCAACAGTGGAATGGGCTGCCTAGGGAGGTGGTGAGCTTCCCCTCACCGACAGTCTTTAAGCAGAGGCTGGACAAACCCTTGCCAGGGATGCTCTAGGCTGATCCTGCATTGTGTATGGAGTTGGACTAGATGGCCTCTATAGCCCCTTCCCACTCTGTGATTCTAGGAAGAGGGAGCTGTGCTGTCAGATGAAGGGTGAGCGGAAGGCTGGAAGAGGGCAGTGAAACTAGCATGGGGGAAGAAAGAAGTGAGGCTGTGAGAATTCCCCCTACCCTTTGGTGAATTCCCCCTACCCTTTTTAAATGAAAATCCAGCCTGAAGAAGGATGTTGTGGAGCCCAAAATCTAGCTTGCTTCTGTGTGGCTTTGGGGTGGGGTTGAGGTTTCGTTGTCGCAATGGAAACCTGATGACTCTTGGGTGCCCCTTGCAGGCAAGGCAAGGCATTGCGCTTTGAAATCAGGCTGAGTCGAATGTTTGATCTTGAATGTTTTGGGGAGTTCATGAGTCAGGAGGGGGGTCATTCAAAGGGCATATTCTCCCCCCAAAAATCATTTACCCCCTCCCCTATATGCCAGTAGGAGTTTAGGGCCTTGATCGCACCTTTCCTTCCCCCTTTTTAAATCCTCGGTCTGTTCTTCCAAACTGCATAGCTTGCCAAGTAGCCAGTAAGGTTTGGCTGTGTGCCAATGTCATTAAGGGCAAGTGATGTCAGGGCTGAATATGCCCTTAGTGACGTCAGTTGCCCTCGGTAAGGCTGGAGTTTAGAGGAACTAAAGGAAGAGACTATTTTAAAAAGGGAAGTCCCAACAGTCAGCTGGTGCTAATGAAAAAGATGCTGTTTCTCTTTTTTTAAAGAGCCCTTCAGCCAGCAAAGAGGGCGGGGTTGTCTCTGCCCTGAAGGCACCGTGAGGATGATTGTTTTGGTCGGAGGGGGAAACTGATGTTGGGGGATGTGGCTGCCTGTGTCGAGGGTGTATAAACATCCCCCCTCCTTTGTATAATACCTTCCAAAATGAATGGCTAAGTAGAAGGTGGTTCTCCCAAATCCTTTATTCACTGGGATCCCTTATTGGGGCAGGAGATGACCTCGCGCCCGAAAGAACTCTGGATATCCTCGGGAGTCCCCTTTTCTGCAGTCGCTCACCCAGGTCTTGGCTGCCTTAGGTTCTACAGTCGAAGGCAATCGGGCACTTTTGGGTTGGTGCGGCTGTCGATCTTGGCATTACTCAAGAGAAGGTTCTTCTTTGATTCCCCAGAACTAAAACAAAACACTGAAGGCTAGGGAAGTGATAGCCAGTTCTCGGCCTAGATTTTGAACTCGGGACCCTCAAATGATCTGACAGTCAACATGCCTCCAGTGTCATCCTCCCCCCCCCCCCAGGTAGCTTTCTGACAAAACCCTGGCCTGCCCCTGTTGGACGATAGACAGGAATAAGTGGGAGGCCTGTGAGACATGTGTATGTGTGTGGGGGGGAATCCCATCTCTCACGCCGCATCACCCACCTTTGAGAACAGACCCACAGAAGCTCCTGGTGTCTGCTGCCACCAGGCCCACAATGGCATGCACGGACAATGCTTTTTTTATTGGGGGAGTCTAAACCCCACCAATGTATTTTTTAAGGTTTCAGATTTTTCTGCAAACCTTGGGGTGGGTCCCCCAAGTTTGCAGGAAGACGTGTTTCACGTTGACGTGGCCCTCATCCACAGATTTAGATATCTGTAGATGGGGGCTACCCATCACTATTAGATATATAGATGTGGGTATTAGCAGACTCATTTTTTGCCAGGCTTGTCCACTATTGCTGCCCTTGAGGAGTGGCCCCGGTTTGAGAGCCCACTGAATTAACAATCTCAGGAGCCAGAGGCAGCCAGCAAAGTGATTTTATTTGGCCCTACGAGTCCCTCAAAGTTTAAATCATAGAGTTGGAAGGGGCCATAGAGGCCATCTATTCCACCCCCTGCTCAATGCAGGATCAGCCTAGAGCATCCCTGACAAGTGCTTCTCCAGCCTCTGCTTAAAAGATTGCCAGTGAGGGGGAGCTCACCATCTCCCGAGGTAGCTGATTCAACTGTCAAACAACTCTTTCTGTAAAAATTTTACCTAATATCCAGCTGGTATTTTTCTTCCCTCAATTTAAACCCATTATTGTAAGTTCTATCCTCTGCTGCCAACAGAACAGCTCCCTGCCCTCCTCTAAGTGACAGCCCTTCAAATACTTAAAGAGAGCAATCATGTCCCCCCTCAACCTCCTCGTCTCCAGACTGAACATTCCCTAGTCCCTCAGCCTTTCCCTGTAGGGTTTGGTCTCCAGGCCCCTGATCATCCACCTCACTCTCCTCTGCACCGCTCGATCCTGTCCACATCTTTTCTGAAGTGAGGCCTCCAGAACTGCACACAATACTCCAGGTGTGGCCTGACCAATGCAGTGTACAGCGGAACAATGAGATCTTGCGATTTGAATGTTATGCCTCCATTGATGCACCCCAAGATCACATTAGCCTTTTTTGTTGCTGCATCACAGTGGCTGCTCATGAACAGGTCCACCCATACCCCAAGATCTTGTTCACACACAGTTCTACCCAGAAGTATATCCCCCATCCAGTATGCATGACCCTCATTTTTTTTACCCAGATGCAGAAATAATGTTGGTTTAACAAAATTAGCATTAGGTCATTGGGGTAGGATCTTCTTTGTGGTAGCACCTTCCTTGTAGAAATTCTGCTGCACGTTCAGGAACCTTGTGGCTTGAAAGTGCCAGGTTAAGACTTTGCCATTTCCCTGGGGTTTTAAGTGAGTGTGCATATGATACTGGATTTAAATTTACCGACTAGTCCTTTTTTTGAGTTTGCCATGTGTTTGCGGCTGTGTGTATAGGATAAGCTACAGCTGAGAACCAGCATGGTGCAGTGGTTAAGAGCGGTGGACTCTAATCTGGAGAACCAGATTCGATTCCCCGCTCTTGCACATGTAACCTGCTGGGTGAACTTGGGCCAGTCACAGTTGTCTCCGGACTCTCTCAGCCCATACAGAGGCAGGCAATGGCAAACCACCTCTGAACGGCTCTTGCCTTGAAAACCCTACGGGGTCACCATAAGTCAGCAGTGACTTGATGACACACACACACACCTGAAAGGCGGAGTATTAATATTTTTTAAAAACAATAAACTGTTTTTTCTTCCCAGACAAAATGAGCAGTTTAGAAAAGTGAAGCTAAGGCCAGAATCCTCTCCACCCCCCTGATTTATTTGGGTTTTTTCCTGTCTTGTAGATGTTTTCCCTCCTCAGATCATGGTTCGTCAAATCTTGGAAGGGAAGGTGGTGCAGCAGACTGAGATGGAGGTAGGAAGTTACGCAGAGTGTCACAATAGTCTTTGGGGGTATATGGTGTTGGCGGAGAATTATGTTACATAGAAGTGGTTCCCCCCCCCCTCGAATTTGACATCTAGCATGGTGCGGTGGTTTGGAGTGGTGGACTTTGATCTGGAGAACCGGGTTTGATTCCCCACTCCTCCACATGAGACTATAATCTGGAGTGGGTCTGAAGAAAGGAGGCGCCATGTGCAAATGGGTAGAAATGTTCTTTTCCTCTTCCATTCCTTCACAGGCTCACATCTCAAGATTCATCACCAAGACAAACTAGGAGGACGGTCGCCAAAGGGATACTCAGTCGCTGTTAACTTTTTGTTAAGTTGAAAGTTCCGATGGACAAGGTTACACACCCGCTGTAGCTGTTTCGAACCCAGATCCAAATATCCTTTTTTAAATTCTCTGCTTTAAACGTCTTTGTCTCCCCCCCCCCATCCCAGAAGCTATGAGTTATCAAACAGCTAGAAACTATGCAGGGCAGATGAGATTTTTTTTTTTTAATTGTGTTGAGAATCAACTGATTTTGGGGTGGGGGTGGAGTGGGTCATTATATTTGTAGGTTACTTTAGTAAAATTTTGTACCCAAAATGTATTGCTTTGGTTTTTTGGTTTTTTCAAAAGAGGGGGAGTTATAGGAAGCTGCAGAAGAAATTGCTGGATCTCACCCAGTCTAACAACCTGCTACTCTTACCTTGGGAGATGGGCTGTTGAGCTTTCTCTCTGGCATTTCTGGAAAGACTCGTAGGGAAGGCTATTCAAGGTCATTTATGCATGGGAGTTTTACTTGAGGTTCTTTGCCTGCTGGACCCACACTTTCCTGTTGGGAAACTCTGCACCAGCAGTCTCCAAGCTCAAATCAAGTCCCACCCCTTTAAATGCTGCTTTGTAATTGGCTTACTTGTAGTGCTTACTGTGAGAGAAAATTCCCCCCTCCACCCAGTTGCTACATAAAAAAGCATTTTAAGAATGACAGCATAAAAAAGTGGAGCAATCTGAAAGCAGGGGGAGAAATCCAACGAGCTCCCAGTAAGCAGGAAGTATTTCAATCCCTGCCTCTGGACATGCTGTTTTGTAATTGGCTGAGTTAAACCAAGCTTGCATGCCCCGCACTTTGCCTTATGCATGGGGATTTCACCCGGGCTTTGCTCAGGGGAGATGAAAGAGTTGGGTTAACAAGAGGAATGGGAAGACCCGGACATTGCGAGGTTCTGGTAGCGAGGTCATCTCTAACGGACGGAAAACTCATGCATAAACTTCAAGGAACAACCCAAACAGACCGGGGGCGAACATGAGTGAAATTACCCATGCATACACGACCCAAGATTCAAACGACAAAAAAGCAGACTTGGCGCATTATGGAGAACAGACTTGTTCTGTGGACGACGTGAGGTTCTCCTGCGATCATCTTTAGGTGCCCCAAGATTCCTGGCCTCAGCCAGCCCGATCGGCCCTGGTTAGTACTTGGATGGAAGACCACCAAGGAATCTTGCCTCGAGAACTCGGGAGAGTTCACCCTGAGTCGGCCGCGACTGGATGGCACTTTCCACCACCGCACCAACTCGTTTCCCCATTCTAGAGGGCTGCTTAAGCACCTTGTGTGGGCAGAGGGCTCATGTGGAGGTCCTGTCAAAAGCCTGCTGATTTTAAACGAGGCGATTTTTTTTAAAAAGGAGGTGCTAACGGGAGATTGGAAAGAGCCCCGTGGCGCAGAGTGGTCAGCTGCAGCACTGCGGTCAAAAGCTCTGCTCATGACCCAAGTTCGATCCAGACGGAAGTCGGTTTTGGGTAGCCGGCTCAAAGTCGACTCAGCCTTCCATCTTTCCGAGGTTGGTAAAATGAGTACCCAGCTTGCTGGGGGTAAAGGGAAGACAACTGGGGAAGGCAATAGCATACCACCCCCATAAACATAGTCTGCCTAGTAAACGTCGGGATGTGACGTCACCCCGTGGGTCAAGAATGACCCAATGCTTGCACAGGGATCTACCTTTACCTTTAATGGGAGAGTGCCCTGACCAGGATGGACCAGGTTCACCTGATCTCATCAGATTTGGAAGCTAAGCACGGTCAGCCCTGCTTTTATTATTTGGATGGGAAACTGCCAAGGAAATCCAGGGTCACTACACAGACAGGCAATGGCAAACCAGCTGTTGGTCTCCAGCCTTGAAAACCCTACAAGGTTACCATAAGTCATCTGCCCATTGACATTACTGTCCAGCACCACCAATGGAAGCCTGGGAACCAGATGGTTCCACTCTAGATTTTTCACAGATGGGGCGTAGGTGTTGTTTTAGCCTGCCTGAAAGGTTTATGCATGACGGTCACATAGGACAGAATCATAGAGTTGGATGGGACCACCAGGGTCATCCAGTCCAACCCCCTGCACAACGCAGGACATTCCAAACTACCTCCTCCCCCACACCCCATGACCCCTACTCCATCCCCAGAAGATGACCAAGATGCCCTCCCTCTCATGATCTGCCTAAGATCACAGAATCAGCATTGCTGACAGATGGCCATCTAGCCTCTGCTTGAAAAGCTCCAGGGAAGGAGAGCCCATCACCTCCCGAGGAAGCCTGTTCCACTGAGGAACCGCTCTGTCAGAAAATCCTTCCTAAAGTCTGGACAAAAACTCTTAATTTCAACCCGTTGGTTCTGGTCCGACCTTCTGGGGCAACAGAAAACAACTCAGTACCATCCTCTATGTGACAGCCCTTCCAAGTACTTGAATATGCTAAAACACATCTTGCATCAAGAGTGTGTGGGTGGGCACGTTCAGCAAATCCTGGAAGGCAGTGCCATTAGAACAGTATCTGCCGCAAGGATACAGAAGTAAACCCATCCATGGCTCCCCCAGCGCACAGTAGCTTCTGGCAACAGAACTGACCTGAGACACGGTAAGCGCAGAACCACCGTGGGCTTTCGACGTCAATGGTTGCAGCAGCCTGAAAAATCTTTGCTTTTCCTTAAAAATTAAGGTTCTAGTCCTTATCGCTCTGGAGAGGCAGGGTGAGGAAAGGGGGGTCACGAGCCATACAGGTTATCTCCTTTGACAAACAAGACCCAATTTGTATAATTGGGTAGGGCTATCTATATACTATTCAGCCACGGCCCAGGCTAGCCTGATCTAATCAGCTCTTGGGCACTAAGCAGAGAATGTCCCATGTCTTCAAAACAGGCATGCATCATGACTGGTATCCATGTTGACTAGTAGCCATGGATAGCCCTCTCCTCCATAAGAACGGCTGTGCTGGATCAGTCCAAGGTCCATCAAGTTCACACAGTGGCCAACTAGGGGCCTCTAGGAAGCCCACAAACAAGACAACAGCTGCAGCATTATCTTGCCTGTGTTCAACAGCACCCAATATAATAGGCATGTTCCTCTGATCCTGGAGAGAATACATATGCATCATGGCCAGTATCCGTTTTGACTAGTAGCCATGGATAGCCCTCTCCTCCATGAACATGTCCACTCCCCTCTTAAAGCCTTCCAAGTTGGCAGCCATCACCACATCCTGGGGCAAGGAGTTCCACAATTTAAACCCTACAGGGTCGCTGTAAGTCGGCTGTGACTTCTTGGCAACCTGTGTACGACAACCCCAGCGAGGGGCTTTCAAGGCAAGGGAGAAGCAGAGGCGGTTTGCCGTTGCCTTCATCTGCAGTCTCCCATCCAAGTATAGACCCTGCTTAGCTTCCGAGGTCTGATGAGGCTATATTCTGTTCCTTCCCTCCCCGATGGCACCTCACGCATAATGCTGTTTCGAGTCACTCTGGGCCAGAAGTAAGGAAAGCACAGAATACACAGGACAGCAACTGAGAGTCAGCGTGGTGTAGTGGTTAACAGTGGTGATCTGGAGAATTGGGTTTGATTTCCCACTCCACGAGTGGCGGAGGCTAATCTGGTGAACTGGATTTGTTTCCCCACTCGTGACACATGAAGCCAGCTTGGTGCCCTTGGGCTAGTCACTCTCTCTCAGCCCCACCTACTGTGACTAGCTCAAGGACACCCAGCAAACTTCATGTGGAGGAGCGGGGAATCGAACCCAGCTCTCCAGAACAGAGTCTGCCGCTCACGTGGAGGAGTGGGGAATCTAACCAGGTTCACCAGATCAGAGTCTGCCACTTATGTGGAGGAGTGGGGGATCAAACCCAGTTCTCCAGATCAGATTCCACCGCTCATGTGGAGGAGTGGGGAATCAAACCCAGTTCTCCAGATCAGAGTCTGCCACTCTTAGCCACTATACCACGCTGGCTCCCTAGCTTGCAAACGGTTAGGTAAGACCAGTCCCCCTTTCAAATTAACAAATGTAATTGTTTTCCAAAGATACATTTTCCCATACACATCCATCATACACTGTAACCAAAAGAAAAAAAAAAGCAGTGTACATGAAAATAAGAAAATAAATTAAATCCGTAGCAGAGGGAGAGAGGCATAGGTGCCCCCAGGCTGCAGCAGAACCGGAAGCTGCCAGCGATAACAAGAGAACGGAGTCTTTTTCGTGTTGTGTGAGGGTGGGGTGTGGTTTCGGTTTTTTAACTCAAGTGACTGCCCGTTTGCCTGCTAGCGCGGGTCCAGGGCGAGCCGCGGAGCCCCACGGCCCGGATGCTCGCAACAGTTTTGATTCCATAAAAGTTTGTAAAGAGCCGCTCAACTTTTCGTCTTGCTGAACGGGGCGGCGCGGTCCTGTCCTTGGGAGGGAGAGGAGGCGTTTTTGACGAGCCGAGCACAGCGTTCAGCGGGGGTGTCGGATTGGTCCAGGCGGCCCCCACCCCGCGCTATCCATCTTCCTTGGGGGGCGTGTACCAGCCTGCAAATGAAAGTCGAGAGCCAGGATTAGGGGGGGGGAAGAGGATCTTTCACGCACACACATTGGAGGTGGCCGTGGTAGACAGCTGTGAAAAAAGAAAGCCCTGATTCGACTGTACATTTACTAAGACAAACTAAAGCACCAAAGTAGCCAGCGACTGTTCACGTTAGTATCCGACGGGAAAAGGGATTCAAAACATGACGGTTTGGATTGGTCTCAAGAAAAGGGGTACTAATGTAGTAGAGCGGGGGTCCCCACTCATTTTGAGCCTGTGGGCGCCCTTGGAATTCTGACACCGCATGGTGGACAGCCACAAAGTGGCCACAAGTTTGAATCCCTACTCGTGCTATGGAAGCCTGCTGGGTGACCTCAGGGTCAGTCACACACTCCCAGCCTAATCTACCTCACAGGGTTGTTCTGAGGATAAAAATGGAGGAGAGGAGAACGACTGAAGAAGAACAAGAAGTGTTGGTTTTTATAACAAGATTTTCTGTACCATTAAGGAGTCTCAAACCGGCTTACAATCACTTTCCCTTCCTCTCCCCACAAGAGACACCTTGTGAGGCAGGTGGGGCTGAGAGAGTTCGGCGAGAACTGTGACTGGTCCGAGGTCACCTAGCAGGCTTCATGTGAAGGAGTGGGGAAACCAACCTGGTTCACCAGATTAGAGTCCGCCGCTCATGTGGAGGAGTGGGGAATCAGACCCGGTTCTCCAGAGTAGAGTCCACTGCTCTTAACCACTACACCACGCTGGGTAGAAAGGTGGGGTATATGAGAGAGAGAGAGAGAATTTCAGTACTTCCCACTTCCTCCCCAAAGTCCTATGAGGTTGGATGGCCATCTGTCAGCAATGCTGATTCTATGATCTTACGCAGATGATGAGAAGGCCATCTTCTGGACATGGAGTGGGGGTCACTGGGGGTGTAGTGGGAAGGTGGTTGTTGGTTTCCTGCATGGTGCAGGGGGTTGGACTAGATAACCCTGGTGGTCCCAACTCTATAATTCTAGGAGGAACACAACTTCCAGTCATGAATGCATGGGAGTTCCTGTATCCAAATGGGTTGATGCAACTCAAAACCCAACTAGTTAAGTGTGAAATGCCTTCCCATGTTGCTATTGATTAAGAACCCTAATGAGCACTATATAGAAGAATCCTCTGCCCCTTCAAAGGGCTTCCTCCGCTGCCTGTGCCCCCATGTTCCTAGTCCTTACCGTTCTTCTCATGGATCTGGACCAGGGACTTGTATGACTGCTGTGCTCTCGTCAGGCTGTACTGGTTCTGCGGAGAAGAATGGAGTCAGCTTTTAACGCTTGCTCGGCACCCTCACCACCTAGAGATACCACTTGAGGCTATGGTGGGAGGCTCTCAACTCCAGTGTCGAGCAGCTAGTGTGATGCAGCGTCAAAAAAAAAAAGCTAAGGCGATCTTGGGGTGCATCAAGAGAGGCATAACATCCAAATCGCAAGATGTCATAGTTCCACTGTACCCTGCATTGGTCAGGCCACAACTGGAGACTTGTGTGCGGTTCTAGAGGCCTCACTTCAAAACGGATGTGGACAGAATGGAGCGGGTGCAGAAGAGAGCGACAAGGATGATCCGGGGCCTGGAGACCAAGCCCTGCGAAAAAAGGCTGAGGGAGTTGGGAGCGTTCAGTCTGGAGAAGAGGAAGTTGAGGGGGGACAGGATTGCTCTCTTGAAATATTTGAAGGACTGCCACTTCAAGGAGGGCAGGGAGCTGTTCCTGTTGGCAGCAGAGGATAGGACTCGCAATAATAGGTTTAAATTGTGGGTAGAAAGGTACCAGCTGGACATTGGGGGAATTTTTTTTTTACAATGAGAGTAGTTAAGCAGTGGAATTGGCTGCCTAGGGAGGTGGTAAGCTCTCCCTCTCTGACAGTCTTCAGGCAGAGGCTGGACAAGCACTTGTCAGGGATGCTCTAGGCTGATCCTAGAGCTCTAGGCTGATCCTAGATCCTAGGGAGGGCATCTTGGCCATCTTCTGGTCACTAGGGGTGTGGAGTGGGGAGGTAGTTGTGAATTTCCTGCAATGATTCGATGATTTTGTTGTAATACTGGTTAGTATAAGTCTCTTAAATGCTATGTGGGCAGGTATCAGATACCTGCCCACATAGTATTTGAGAGACTTATACTAACCAGTATTACAACAAGTATCTATTATACTTCTGGACATGGAGCAATTGAGAATAGAATTTACAACATATACACATGCCTGGTTGGGTTCAAACTGTTTGTATTCATTAATGTATTTCTGTAAATGTGTGCAGGTTTACAAAGGGTTTTAATTAACCACTGATGAAGGCCCCATAGGCCGAAATGCGTTTGGTATGTGGTTATAGTTATCAACCTCAGGAAATGCCATTGTGCTATTTTAATGCTTCTAAATAATTTTAACTTATAGCGCTTCTAATAAATTATACTTTTAGTGTTTATACATAAACTTATATACATTTTCTTTTCACCCAACCTTGGGTACCCAGCATACCTATACTCTCCAAGATCAGAGGAGCATGCCTATTATATCAGGAGCTGTGGAACACCGGCAGGATAATGCTGTTGCCGTTGTCTTGTTTGTGGGTTTCCTAGAGGCGCCTGGTTGGCCACTTTGTGAACAGACTTGATGGGCCTTGGTCTGATCCAGCATGGCTTTTATGTTCTTATAACTGATTTTAACGCTTCTGGTATTTGCCCCGCTCCTCAGTGACCAAGGTGGACTCTAAATGAAATGATTTCTTTAAAAAAATCTTACTTTGTTGGCGCCAAACTGGACCCTGGCTTTGCCTTTCACCAGTGTGGCACTGATCTGCATGATCACAGATTCCACGGAATAGGCGCTGCTCCAGCCCTGGAAAGATACAAGCAGGATCAGCTCCGAGGGAGGAAAAGGGGAGACCCCCCCAAATCCAGCCTCCTGGCTCCTCCACCGAGGAGGACTCTCGACATTCAATTTCCCACACCCTGCCTTTCAACCGAACCCCTGCAAACAGAGCGGTTCCTCAGTGGAACAGGCTTCCTCGGGAGGTGGTAAGCTCTCCTTCCCTGGAGATTTTTAAGCAGAGGCTAGATGGCCATCTGTCAGCAATGCAGGTTCTATGACCTTCGGCAGATGATGAGAGGGAGGGCATCTTGGCCTTCTTCTGGGCATGGAGTAGGGGGTCACTGGGGGTGTGGGGGGGAGGTAGTTGTGAATTTCCTGCATTGTGCAGGGGGTTGGACTGGATGACCCTGGTGGTCCCTTCCAACTCTGATTCTATGAAAAACCAATCCAAGTTTGTGGGAACGAGTGGGTAAAAGACAGGAAGCGGGGACCACACAAGATTAAGCCCAAGGTTCTCTGGAGGCGCACAACATTGATTCAGCGGCCGAAGCACAGGCTGGAAGCGCCTACCGCAAGTGACTCACCTGCTTCGTCAGAAGCTCCATGCAGATGGCACCTCCACCCAGGACGTACCTGAGAGGGAACGCAGAGAAAAGAAGCCTAAGTCGGCTGCAAGGCCAGAAGAGGAATCCTTTGAAAAAGAGAAGCCCGTCCTGTTCCTTCCTAATTCCCACAATGCACAGTACCTCCCACTAGAGTTGCCAACCTCCAGGTACTAGCTGGAGAACTCCTGCTATTACAACTGATCTCCAGTCAATAGAAATCAGTTCCCCTGGAGAAAATGGCCGCTTTGGCAATTGGACTCCATGGCATTGAAGTCCCTCCCCTCCCCAAACCCCGCTCTCCTCAGGCTCCGCTCCAAAAACCTCCCACCAGTGGCAAAGAGGGACCTGGCAACCCTACTTCCCGCCCCTGCACAGCAGCACAACAGGAAAGAGCTCTGAAACGAGCGGAAAGTCCACTGCCCCAGTACCTGCTCTGGGGCAAGGAAGGGCGGCCGAGAGTCCCACAATGGAGCCCCTGCTCCTAACCAAGTTTTACGGTCACCTCCCTCCCTCCCTCCTTCCCAACCCTTTCCTCTTGCCCGGGGAGACCTAGGTTCAATTCCCCCCAGCCAGATGTCAGTGGGTAGCTTTGGGCCATTCACTCTCTCCCAGCCTAATGTATCTTGCAGGGTTGTTATCTGCAGAAAACAGCTCTCCAGGGGCCGGATCCAGCCCGCGGGCCTTATGTTTGGCACCCCTGGCCTAGAGTCTGAAGAAAGCAGCAGCAGAGGCGGAAGCTGAATCTTCACATCCCGATTTGCACCAGCCAACTAATGCTTTGGTCGAAGGCTTCTAGGGTAAAGCAGCTGTAGGCGACTCTGAGCCCATGCAGAGTGCCTCTGCATCACTGCTAAGGTGTCAGCCTCCACACATCCAGGTAAGGAGAAAGGCTTCCATGGCAGCCCAGGCCTTGGCACACTCTCCTTTAAGAAAGTTACACGCGCCCAAGCCAGACGAGGCTGCAGCGGGAAGCCGGATCACAGAATTCCAAGACTCGAGCAGGCACTTACCCCCCCGAGAGCACGGGAGACACGACTCTTACGAAGGGCGGGTCGAAGGGGAAGTTATCCTGAAGGGAGAAGAGGAGAAGCTGCGCGTCCAAGCTTTGCTCAGCACCCCTTTCCTTCTCTCCCCACCCCCCCATCACCGCCACCTCCCCATCACCGCCACCTCCCTCCCCCCCACCTGACCTTGAAGGTGAAGTTCAGAAGGATGAAATCCGACCCCTCTTTCTCTTTGAGGATCTGCAGGTCGCTGTGCAAAGCGCTGTCCTCGTCCACCCTGAGCAGACGGGGGGAAAGACAGGGGAGGCCCCCGTGAGCATGGAACCAGTCGGAGGCTCCGCAAAGCTCATCGCGCGGTACGGCTGCTGCTGGGCCGTACCACTTCAGTCGGCGGGGAAGGATTCTGCATTCGTTGTGGGAGGGAAAAAGCCTCCCTATACATGGGAAGGGGGGAAGGATGAATATACAGAGCAGTTGCCACTTGCTCTGCCCCTCTCCTCTGGCTCCTGGGACCCTAAAGGAAGCTGCCTTCTGGAAGGAGGGAAGGAAGGGCTTTTATCTGCTCGGGGAGAGCCAGCATGGTGTAGTGGTTAAGAACGGTGGTTTGGAGTGGTGGACTCTGATCTGGAGAACCAGGTTTGATTTCCCACTCCTCTACATGAGCGGCAGACACTAATCTGGTGAAAAGGGTTGGTTTCCCCACTCCTCCACATGAAGCCAGCTGGGTGCCCTTGGGCTAGTCTCAGCTCTCAGCCCCACCTACCTCACTGGGTGTCTGTTGTGGAGAGGGGAAGGGAAGGTGATTGTAAGCTGGTTTGAGTCTCCCTTAAGTGGTAGAGAAAGCCGGCATATAAAAAAATCCAACAACCAACAACTTCTAGGACCCTAAAGGAAGCTGACTTCTGGAAGGAGGGAAGGAAGGGCTTCTATCTGCTCGCAGAGAGACTGCTCGGCGGTTGGGCTAGATGACCCTGGTGGTCCCTTCCAACTCTATGATTCTGAAAGCGACACTCCTGGCCCAGGATCGTCCATCCCGCCCATCTGACCATCCCCAGCCTAGATGCCTTGCCGCCCCCACCCCCAACCTGTTTTACAGCTCACGACGTTGCACGGTTGCAAAGGGTCGGACGGAGACTTACTTCAGGAGTTTGACGTTCCAGTCGTACAAGCTGTCGTTCACTAGTTCAACTGCATAGTTTCCTGCGGACGATCGAAGAAGCAGGTTGGTACCGCAGGGGATAACAAAGGTTTGTTTACGTGGACCAGCGAAAAGACAGCCCTCCCCCCCACCCCACTTCCATGACAGCCCTCCCCCCCACCCCACTTTGACACTACCCAAGCATCTCACCAGCAGAACCACGGCTTGGCTTCCACCAACCCTCCCTCCCTCTCCCCAAACCGGGGTTTGCAATTCAGGTCTCCTGCCCGATACTTACCGCCTTTGAAACTTGCCGATCGGTAAATATCCCTGAGCTCCTTCATTAGCCGGTCGGTGGCCTGCACGGACCCAGACACTGCCCCCTGCGAGGGATGGGAGAGGGGTCTCGCTGTTACGCCCGTCTGGCGAAACCGCTCTGCTACTCGCAAAACACAGGCCTGCCCACCCTCTCACCAGACCTGCCAGGGGCATTTCCAGAGGGCAGACAAGAATGTTACCAACTGCCCCGCCCCAGAACTGCGCTGGTGGTGGAAAGTGCAACTTATGGAAACCCTGTGGGATTTTCAAAGCAAGAGACGTTCAGAGGTGGTCTGCCTTTGCCTGCCTCTGCGTAGCAACCCTGGTATTCCTTGGTGGCCTCCCATGTAAGTGCTAACGAGGGCCGACCCTGCTTAGCTTCCAAGATCTGAATCGATCAGGCTACGGCGGGCCATCCAGGTCAAGGCAAGAGAATAATGCCAAGTAAAAAATAAGTGAACTAGTAAAATGTAATAGTAAGCTCCATGCAAATTGTATGAACATGTTTACATTTTATGTTTATATGTTTGTGTTTTGCAATAAAACTTTAAAAACTTTTTAAAAAATTCTAGTGTGTCATGAGAGTTCTTTGCACCAGCACTTTTTCCTGTCCGTCAAATTCACCGAGACATACCAAGCCTTAGGATCGCATTTCAGGAAAAAAATTCTATTTGCTTCCTCCCACCCGTGCATGTTTTTTATGAACTTCCACCACGACCCTTTCGACAGAGGGGAAAAGCTCCGATGCTTTGGTTGAAGCCCCCCCTCCCCGGTTCCAGCCCACCGGTCCCCTTTCCCCACCTGACCCTCCCGCCGGGCGACACGTACATTTAAGTAATCTTGCCTCTGGTTCTTTTTTATTTTCTCTAGGATGGCCAGGTTCTCCTTGCCGATGCCATCGTCCTCTGCCTTCTTCCCTTCCGCTGGCTCCTCCTCCTTCATCTCGTAGTGATCCAGCTCCTCCGTGTCCTTGCAGAGAAAAGAGCCGCCCGGTGAGGCAGGGATTCCCCAACAGAATGCCTGTGGGCACTGCGGCACCCACCAAAAACCTTTTATTGCACCCACCAAGTGTTCTTAGGAGGTGGGAGGGGTCAGGTAGGCCTTTTGTCCAGCAAGGCTTCTGTTTGGCGCTGCAGATTTAAAAAAAATGTTGCTTGGGTAGCAGCTGCCACCACACCACAAGGATCTTCACTGTGCAACTGAGGAGTCAAGTTGGGATGTTTGTGTGGGGGGAGGTAGTTGTGAATTTCCTGCATTGTACAGAGGGTTGGACTAGATGACCCTGGTGGGGCCTTCCAACTCTATGATTCTATGATGGTTTCCACCCCCCAATCTCCTGGGCATGGAGTAGGGGTCACTGGGGGTGTGGGAGGTAGTTGTGAATTTCCTGCATTGTGCAGGGGGTTGGATTAGATGACCCTGGTGGTCCCTTCCAACTCTATGATTCTATAATCATTTGGTGGCTGGCTTCACCTCCTGCGGCAGCCATTTTGTGGCAGCATTTGGGAGGCTGCACCCACCGTGCCATGTCAAAATTCCAAATGTGCCCACAGGCTCAAAACGTTTGGGGACCCCTGTTGTAAGGATTCTGATCTCCAAGTGGAGACATTCTGACCATGGAATTTCTGGATGGGGGGGCGGGGAATCGATATAGCTTGGTGGTCATAAGCTGGGAGACTACCAGGCTTGCAAGTCTTTAAGAAAGCACAAGAGGAGCCCCCCACCACCCCGTACCTCCGGCATCTCCTCATCTTCTTCCTCAGAGGACACTTCTTCCTGTGTGCTCTAGACAACATCAGAAGACAGAAAGAGGTCAGACTTAGAGCTTCCCAGGCACCATTTCTGTTGTCCTTCACGCAAGGCTGCCAGGCCCTCACCTTGGGACAGTGCCCATCTCTTTCAGAATTCAAAAACAGCAAGAGAGCAACCCGCAGCAAATGGCTTCTCCTGTTCAGCTGCCTCCTTTGCCCACCCTTTCCCAAGATCATCTAGTACCCCCGACTCCCCCCCGGGCACTGTCAGCCAACCTTTACATAAGAACATAAGAAAGGCCATGCTGGATCAGACCAAGGCCCATCAAGTCCAGCAGTCTGTTCACACAGTGGCCAACCAGGTGCCTCTGGGAAGCCCACAAACAAGACGACTGCAGCAGCATTCTCCTGCCTGTGTTCCAAAGCACCTAATACAATAGGCATGCTCCTCTGATCCTGGAGAGAATAGGGAGGCATCATGACAAGTTTTAATTTTGACTAGTAGCTATGGATAGCCCCCTCCTCCCTTGAACATGTCCACTTCCCTCTTAAAGCCTTCCAAGTTGGTAGCCATCACCACATCCTGGGGCAGGGAGCTCCACAATTTAACTCTGCATTCTTGTTTGGAGGTTCTAGCAGGGGACCGCAGCTATCGTATACCCTTGACTGAAGAACGGTACACTCCTTCTATCTGGGATGGCGTCCTCTTCCACCGAGCGCGCAGCTTCGGGAGGGACGCACATGGAGCGGTGAGGGAGGTAGGGGACACCCGCCTAGCCAGTCAGATCAGCCGAATCAACCCTGGCGAGCAATGGGGTGACAGATGTCGCAGCCAGATCGCCCTCAATGGCCGTAACAATAAAATGTATGTAAATGTTTGTAACTCTGCACTGTGTGAAGAAATACTTCCTTTTATCTGTTTTGAATCACCCTCCAGCTTTAGCAGATGACCCCCGCGTTCTGGTATTATGAGAGAGGGAGAAATGTTTCTCCCTGTCCATTCTCTCCATACCATGCATACTTTTATAGACCTCTGTCATGTCTCCCCTCAGCCGCCTTCTTTCCTAACTAAACAGCCTTAAGCGTTTTAACCGCTCTTCATAGGGCCGTTGCTCTATGTTCTGTTGAAAGGAAAGTAACGGGAATGATTACATGACCCTGCTTTCCTTGGACCAAGGGAAGGAGACAGCTGCCATCAAGAGTAATGTCTTAAAGAATTAAAGGGAGGGGCCGTGACTCAGTGGTAGAGCATCTGCTTGGCATGCTGAAGGTCCCAGGTTCAATCCCCAGCACATCCAGCTAAAAGGATCGTGCCATCGGTGATGTGAAAAACCTCCACCTGGAGAGCAGCTGCCAGTCTGAGCAGAAAATATTGACCGTGATGGAGTGATGCTCTGATTCAGTACAAAGCAGCTTCATGGGATAGCTGCTGGCTAATAGCAAATAAGAATTGCCAACAAGTGACCAAGCAAAGAAGCCTTTGGTGACTGGTTGCCGTGCTGGCTGTTGTTTTGTGCTTTTTCAACCATTTTGGTGAGGCCTCTGTACACAAGACCCCATCCCCACTCCCCCGGCCAGAGGCCAGCTGCCTCAATTTGCGAAGTGCCTGCCGGGCATCCTGCTTTGTGGCAAAAATTGCTGGCCCAAGTGTTCCGGTACGGGTGCCAACTCAAGCAGCATTCACAAGAGCAGGGATTCCACTCGGTGCGAAGAGGGTGACGGGAGCCCTCAGGATGGCTCACCTGCTCTGCAGGCAGAGGCTGGTCCAGCATCTCGACATCCGGATGCTGCGGGAGGTTGTAGAGCTTGCAGAGGTCGGAAATGATCCGCTTCAGGTGCTGCAAAAGCTTCGCACAGAGGAGAAAGGGATGAGAAAAAAACATTAGCGGGGCGGTGGCCATCAGCCGCAGTTCCCCCCAGCCAAAGTGGTCCATTCCCTTGGCAGGTAGATCCTTTTCCCCAGTCCTCACCAACGTGTTTCCTTTCTTCACGTCGGCTAGCCGCTCTAGGATCGCCGCTAAGTTGGGATCGTCCGATTCCACGGACCATATTGGAGGGACAGCCGGATAAGACTCCTAGGAAAAAGGGAAGGTCGACAGGTCATGTTATGAGAAGACAAGAGTCGCTGGAAAAGACAGTCACGCTAGGAAAAGTGGAAGGCAGCAGGAAAAGAGGAAGACCCAACAAGAGATGACTATAAAAGGAAGCCAAAGCCCTCAATTTGCAGGATCTGAGCAAGGCTGTTAAGGATAGGACGTTTTGGAGGACATGGATTCATAGGGTCACCATGAGTCGGAAGCCACTAGACGGCACTTAACACACACACACAACAGGTCATGTCTTGGGATGGAGCAAGGCCGTCACTTCACCCCTTTTACTATGCCCCCATTGCCTTGATCCAAAACAAGCGTGCAACCAAGACCTAAGGCAATACTTCAGGGTCATCGAGTCCAGCCCCCTGCACAATGCTGGAAAAGTCACAACTACCACCCCTCCACCGACCCCTGCTCCAAACCCAGAAGGGGGCAAAAAAATAATACATCTGCCTATTCGTCTGTTGAAGGCTCCTGCACCCCTGACGGAACAAGACAAAAATAAGAGATGCCGGCTAGCCACACTGGGAAAGGAGACGCTTGATGTAACGGACTGTTGGTCTGATCTGGCAGGACTCTTCCTATGTTTTTAAGGCCCCAACTAACAGCCCGAGAGAACCTGCAACCCTGATCTCTGCTACTCTCCTAATCCTCTTCCCTTTTATTTGCGTTTTGGAAGAGGAAACAGCATATGTGATCCTTTCTCGTTTCAACCTCACAATAAGCCTCTGAAGAAGATCTAGCTGAAATGGGGCAAAAGGCCAAAGGTCCTCCAGGGAGGCTCAGGGCTGTGTGGGGATCTGAACTTTAGGTGAGGGGCCATGGGTCAGTGGTAGAGCCTCTGCCTGGCATGCAGAAGGTCCCAGGTTCAATCTCCGGCATCTCCAGTTAAAGGGACCAGGCAAGTAGGTGATGTGAAAGACCTCTGCCTGAGACCCTGGAGAGCCGCTGCCGGTCTGAGTAGACACGGTACTGACTTTGGTGGTCTGATTCAGTATAAGGCAGCTTCATTTGTTCATGTGATTGAAGATTTTGGAGAGAGGCTGTGGCTCAGTGGTAGAGCCTCTGCTTGGCATCCAGAAGGTCCCAGGTTCAATCCCCGGCAAGCATCTCCAGTTGAAGAGACGAGGCAGATAGGTGACGTGAAAGACCCCCGCCTGAGACCCTGGAGAGCCGCTGCCGGTCTGAGTAGACAATACTGACTTGGATGGACCCAGGGTCCGATTCAGTACAAGGCAGGTTCCTGTATGAGTTCACGTGACCTGAACTTGGGTCTCTCCCGCCCTCCTGATCTGTGCGCTCGGGATCTGCACCTGAACATCCCCTCCAGTCCTGCAGCTGCCATTTCAACCCACTGCGGCCACCTGGCCTTTCCCCTCATAACTCAGATAAAAATGTTTTTGAAGCGGTGGCCCCGCCTCCCACCAGAAGCCCCACCCCTTTCTTCAGGCCCCGCCCCTCCCAGTGGCCCGCCCCCTGCCCAATGTGTCTCCACCTCCTGCCCTAAGAGGCCCCGCCCCTTGTCACGCCTCAGGCCCCGCCCACAGTCCCGTGCTCTCCGCGCCCCGCCCTTCGGAGCGGCCCCCCCCACCTCCGCCGCCCCCCTCCCGCCGCTCACCGTGATGTTGCCATGGATACGGACGGGCCCGCTGCCGGCCGGGCCGGGCAGGAACTCGCAGCCCAGCTCGTCCGGGCAGGCGCGGGCGATGCGGAAGCGCTCGTGCCCGCGGTGGAAGATGGACTCGAGCAGCCGCAGCTCCCGCCTCAGCAGCGCGCGCCCCGGCCCCGCCCCCAGCACGGCGCCAGGCCCCGCCCCGCCCGGCCCCGCGCGCTGCATCTTCCCATCGAGCGGCCCCGCGGCCCACGGGCCCCCCGCTTCCCCCCACACCGCACCAAGATGGCGGCCGGGAAGGGCCCGCAGCGGGAAGTGACGTCGCATCGATCCTCCCCGCCCGCCTCCTCGGCTGGAAGCGTCCCCCCCGAGGACCGCCTACCCGCAGGAAGTGACGTCGCCGCCGGCCCGTCAACGCGCGAGGAGGAAGGACGAAGTAAATTGAGGGAGAGGCGGCGATGGGCTAGAAGGCGCATGCGCGCGGTGGCCGGAAATGACGTTCATAGAAGGGACTCGAGTCGAGCTTTTCCCGCCCTGAAGTGGGCGGAGGCAACCGCAAAGCTCAGGCCGACGTTATTGGCTGTCGTCCTTCGTGACGTATGAACTCGAACAGCCAATGGTATGGCCAGGATGTCGCCCCACCTTCGTCTCCAGGCCAATCCCAATCCTGAATTCTTGCCTTTAAGCCAATGAGCTTTTGTCGGTGGTGGTGATTAGAATGTAGGGAAGGTGACGTCATGTTGAAGAGGGAATACCCCGGGAGCGCCGGAAAATCCTTGTTGCTGCGTCCTGTTAAAGACGCCTTGAATCCAGGAGCGGTGAGCAGGTAGACTGCCTCTGGAGAGGGGGGTTCCATTGCAGTCAATAATGGCGCATAGCTGCCCTGCTCTCTCAGGGCAAAAGCCCCCTAGTCTAGCAGTGCCCAAGCATGTCCTACACCCACAAGATGAGCCCTGCTGGAGCAGAGCCCACCTAATTCAGTATCTTCTTGCCAGTGGCCAGCTAGGCATCCCCATGAGGCTCACGAAGAGGGGGCGAAGGGGACAGCTGCCCAGGAATATGCTGCCTCTATATGCAGATTTCATTTGGCCTGTTTTGAACGCATCAGAGACATAGGGGGATGCTCATGTCACTTGTCAAGGATGCTCTAGGCTGCTCCCGCATTGAGCAGGTAGTTGGACTAGAAGGCCTGTATGGCCCCTTCGAACTCTACGATTCTATGATATCCTGCATTTCTCCCCAGTTGGGACTTAGAGCTGCTCACAACACTGTTCTCACCTTCTCCATTTTCTCACAACAACCCTGTGAGGTAGATCAAGCTGAGAGTATGTGATGGCCCCAAGGTCACCCAGCCAGCTTCTGTGGTAAAAGTGGGGATTTGAACCCCGGTCTGCCAGGATCCTAGTCCAATGCTGTATCCACTATGCTATGCTGTTGATGCTCCCCTTTGCAACCAAAGATTCTATGTGTCTCTTCCAGGGAAAACATAGCTGTATATTTTCCTCTGCAGAGCAAGTTACAGGGGAGGTCGTGGTTCTTTGCTTTCGGGAAACAGCACCGGAGCACTCCAGACTTGCTCTCAAAAGCTGTAATATTTATACAAGCTGCCATTTTTGTGATTGATTCCATCCACTGAGCCGCCGTTTTGTGACTGACTCTGCCCACTGAGATGCCATTTTGGGACTAGTTCAACCCATTGAGCTGCCATTTTGTGACTGACTCCACCCACCGAGCTGCCATTTTGTGACTGACTTCATCCACTGAGCTGCCATTTTGTGACTAGCCCCACCCACTGAGCCGCCATTTTGTGACTGACTCCTCCCATTGAGCTGCCATTTTGTGACTGACTCCTCCCATTGAGCTGCCATTTTGTGACTGACTCCACCCACCAAGCTGCCATTTTGTGACTGACTTCATCCACTGAGCTGCCATTTTGTGACTAGCCCCACCCACTGAGCCGCCATTTTGTGACTGACTCCTCCCACCGAGCTGCCATTTTGTGACTGACTCCTCCCACCGAGCTGCCATTTTGTGACTGACTCCTCCCACCGAGCTGCCATTTTGTGACTGACTCCTCCCACCGAGCTGCCATTTTGTGACTGACCCCACCCACTGAGCCACCATTTTGTGTCTGACTCCACCCACTAAGCCGCCATTTTGTGACTGACTCCACCCACTGAGCTGCCATTTTTGTGACTAGCCCCACCCACTGAGCCGCCATTTTGTGACTGACTCCTCCCACCGAGCTGCCATTTTGTGACTAGCCCCACCCACTGAGCCGCCATTTTGTGACTGACTCCTCCCACCGAGCTGCCATTTTGTGACTGACTCCACCCACTGAGCTGCCGTTTTTGTGACTAGCCCCACCCACTGAGCCCCCATTTTGTGACTGACTCCTCCCACCGAGCTGCCATTTTGTGACTGACGCCTCCCACCGAGCTGCCATTGTAATGCCTGAAATCATTATTTGCTATGGGAAATGTATTAGAAATGTATTCTTTGATTTGAAATATATTCTTTGTATTCAATAAAGTATAATCTGCACTTATGAATATGCCATACTCAATATATAAGAGTTGGCATCTGTGATTAAAGTTGCACCAAGCACATATATGTTAAAGGCCTTGAGGATAAGAGGCCCACCTTTGCTTGTTAGAAGTTAATTAGAGAATCCATGGAAGGCCCCAGTGTGCTTTCATGAGCTGGCCCCAGCCCCACACATAGGGGCCAGCTAGGAACACTCCCTTAGTTAGCCTTGGCAGATGCCAGGGGCCAAGATAAGAACTTCAGTAGCTTAGGATCAAACATTGCAGCACCTGACACTGAAAACTCTTCTTGCTCATTAGTGGACATGAGATCATAACTTTCTCTGCAACCGCCTTCAAGTTGGGATAGGGTGATCTAATTTAGGCTGCCCCAAGCATTGGGCAGTTGAGTCTTACGTGTGTATGACGCCTCTGTAGCCACCCATTATCGAAGTCTATATTCATGCTTGCAACCCTTTGATGTTGGTGTGAACCGTCCTGCGCTCCAGGCAATTTTCACCGGGCGTTTTGTGTATTGGCCAATAAAACAAACTGCTTTGAATCATTCAACTTCCTACTGTTTTATTGTGATTGAATATGGTTACGATAAGACCGGCTTATCACCATTTTGTGACGGGCTTCATCCACTGAGCTGCCATTTTTGTGACTCGCCCCAACCATTGAGCCGCCGTTTTGGGACTGACTCCACCCACTGAGATGCCATTCTGGGACTGACTTCATCCACTGAGCTGCCGTTTTTGTGACTGGAAGTTTCCCTAATGGTCTTGAAAAAGACGAAGTAGCTCCCAGAAACATAAAGTCTGCGCCCTGCTGGGTTAGAGTAATGGATTAGGATTTGGAAGACCCAGGTTCAAATCCCCACTCTGCCATGGAAGCTCACCGGGTGACCATGGGCCAGTCACTGTCTCTCAGCTAGCCTACCTTGTAGGGTTGTGGCGAGGACAAAACGGAGGCAGAATGCTGTACGCCACCCTGAGCCGGGTGGATGAAGGGGAGGCTTTAAAATATACGAAATAAATTAATTTCCAAGCAAACATTGGACACTGAGGACTTCAACCTGCATCTTTACAACCGGGTCCTCCAGTGGACCTCCGCAGTTTCACAACTACCTCTCCCACACACACCCCATATATATTTTCAGTTGTAAATTTCCTGCACTGTGCAAGGGGTTGGACTAGATGACCCTGGGGTGACCCCTTCCAACTCGACGATTCTATGATTCTATCTGTGGAGCAGCCCCCCCTTATGAGATGGTGTCGCAATGCGGCCTTTTCTCGTAGAAAGAGCAAGGTAAGACGCGGTTGGAAATTGCCCTTCCTTCCCGTGCTTACAATGGCGTTCTGGAAGGGCATTCTGGAGGCTCCAATTTCTAAGACCAAACAGAAATGAAAGCAAACAGCAAAAACCGTGGGGTTGTTGACTCTAGAACAAGGGTTGTTTACTCGTGAGGAGCTGGCGGTGAAGGTCATGCAACAGGCGCTGCTGCCCAGACGAAACTGAATCCAACACATCCGGACGTTGGGTTGCCAGCCTCCTGGTGAGGCCTGGAGTTCTGGAATTACAGCTGATCACCAGCCTACACAGATCAGCTCCCCTGGGGAAAATGGCTGTTTCTATGACATTATAACCTGCTGAGGTCCCTCCCCAACCCCCCCTCCCCGTGCTCCACTCCCAAAATCTCCAGGTATTTTCCAACCCAGAGCTGGCAACTAGGGTTGCCAACCTCCAGGTACTAGCTGGAGATCTCCTGCTATTACAACTGATCTCCAGCCGATAGAGATCAGTTCGCCTGGAGAAAATGGCCCCTTTGGCCATTGGACTCTATAGCATTGAAGTCCCTCCCCAAACTACACCTTCCTCAGGCTCCTCCCCAAAAACCTCCCGCTGGTGGCAGAGAGGGACCTGGCAACCATACTGGCAACCCTACCTGGAGATCTCCTGCTTTTACAACTGATCTCCAGACTGCAGAGATCAGTTCCCTTGGAGAAGTTGGCTACTTTGGAGGGGGGGGGGCTCTAGGGCATTGTACGATGCTGAAGTCCCTGCCCTCCCCAAATCCCACCCTCTCCAGGCTCCACCCCCACAATCTCCAGGTATTTCCCAACCCAGAGCTTGCACTCTAGGTAGAATAGACTATAGTCCCTAATAATTTGTCCTAGTAACTTTGCGAATCACTTTGTCCAATGCTACCCTGATGCTTGTGCAGAAAAGTCCTAATTAATTCAGGCATGGCGGAGCATAGGGGGAGAGAGGGTCTCACAGATATGAAGGTGCAAGGCCATGAAAGGCATTGTATGTAGGGTTGCCAGATCCCTCTTCGCCACGGCAAGAGGTTTTTGGGAGCGGAGCCTGAGGAGGGTGGGGTTTTTGGAATGGGAGGGACTTCAATGCCATAGAGCCCAGTTGCCAAAGTGGCCATTTTTCTCTAGGTGAAGTGATCTCTTATCGGCTCGAGATCAGTTGTAATAGCAGGAGATCTCCAGCTAGGACCTGGGGGTTGGCAACTCTAATTGTATGTGATGGCCAATACTTTAAACTGAGCCCGGTAACTGATGGGCAGCCAATGGAGTTACTGCAACATTGTTGGCAAGTATCTTTAGGATTGCAGTTATAACCTTTGGGAGTTCAGCAGGCATATGTGAAAAGGTATAAACATTCATATACCTGCCCAGGTTTCTTTTACCCCCCCACCTCACAGTACAATAGGGTTGCCAACCTCCAGGTGGTGGCTGGAGATCTCCCGCTATTCCAACTGATCTCCAGGTGATGGAGATCAGTTTCCCCTGGAGAAAATGGCTGCTTTGGCAATTGGACTCTATGGTACTGAAGTCCCTCCCCAAATGCTGCCCCTTTCAGGCTCCGCCCCCAAATCTCCAGGTATTCCCCAACCTGGAGCTGGCAACCCTAGGTTAGAGGGAAGAGCTCATGAAACCAGAGCCCGCTCAGTAGTCTGATCGAATGCCTCAGAAGCAGCCCTTGCAAGACCTGAGCTGCTGCAGGGATCAACAGTAGCAGTTCTCTTACAAAAGGGATTTCAAAGGGAGATTAGAGAGACTGCTGAATTATACCTAATAATGATGCTCAAGACAATGCATTCTCCTGGACTGAATAGAGACCTGGGATTCATGTCTTATTGCCAGTGCTGATTTATGCCAACTTCCAGGTACTAGCTGGATAGCTCCTACTATTACCACTGATCTCCAGTGGATAGAGATCAATTCACCTGGAGAAAATGGCCGCTTTGGCAATTGGAATCTATGGCACTGAAGTCCCTCCCCTCCCCAAACCTTGCCCTCCTCAGGCTTCGCCCCAAAAACCTCCCACCGGTGGTGAAGAGGGACCTGGCAACCCTACCAATCACGCCTGCTAATGTCATTTACCTGCTAGTGACATATACATGCTATTGCCATTGGGTGTCTGAATTCACTCTTCTCTACTTAAGGATACATGGGCTCACATTCTAGCTGTATCTGAAGAAGTGAGCTGTGACTCACGAAAGCTCATACCCTGCCAGAAATTTTGTTAGTCTTTAAAGTGCAACTTTAAAGCGCTTGCTCTTTTCTACTGCGGGGATCATAGAATCATAGAGTTGGAAGGAGCCATACAGGTAGGGTTGCCAGCTCCGGGTTGGGAATTGCCTAGAGATTGTGGGGGTGGAACCTGGGGAAGGCAGGGTTTGGAGAGGGAACTCAGCAGGGTACTAAAGCCATAGATTCCTCCTTCCAAAGTGGCCATTTTCTCCGGGGGGATTGCTGTCTGTCGCCTGGAGATCAGTTGGAATAGCAGATCTCCAGCCACCACCTGGAGGTTAGTATGTGCATTGACTGGTATGATCTTTTAATTATTTATTCTATCTATTTATGAACATTTTATAATGAATGGCATATTGTAGAACCATGTGTATTTTTTGCAGAATAGTGCACAAAAAGATTGAAGGCTTGAAAAAGACTGCACGAAATGGAGTTATACCGGATTTCCATTTCCCTTCATCTTGCTTTTGCGACCTACTGATGCACTTTATGAAATTATTCATGCGGACTCTATAAGGACTGAGTATTGTTCCCGTGGTTCACTCATGCACTTTATGAAATTATTTATGTAGACTGAATAAGGATTGAGAATTTGGGCTCATATTTGTATTGTAAAGCCCTTATTGAAAGTTGGTGTCTTAATTACCTATGTGATACTTTTTTGCTCCAGAATTTTGTTCTTTGTATGTTTCCAATACATATTCTTAACAGCATTAATTGCTATAGTTCGGTCTTCTTATTATAGAAAGAATTGTCTTGTGCTACTTTTTTGATTTCCACACCACCTGGAGGTTGGCAACCCTAATCTGCCCCCACTCTGTTTAAAGAATTGACAGATCTCTTGCCTGCCTGAATTGCCCGAGGGAAGAGGCAGGCAGAGGTGTCTGCTCCAGCTGTTTTTTCTCTGCTCGCAGACGGGGGGGGGCTGCGTGCCCGCTGCCCGCTTCTATTGAAATATTCATGCCACGGTTAGCTGGGGGCCTCCCTGGACCAGTTGCCATGGCTACCCTCCTGCTGGAGATTCCTTGGCCACTTTTTGAGGCTTGGAAAGAGAAGCCCAGTTCTCACTGAGATTGGCAACCTACATCTATGTCAGACTGCTTATGTGTGTGGAATTGCCAGAAAGGCCGTTGCTGCAAAAAAATAAAATAAAACCCCCAAACACAGAAAACAAGCATGCCAGGGACCAGGATCTTTTTGACATGCTAGTTTTCTGCCTGCGGGGACTTTTCCTCCTTTATGAAGCATTCAGTTTTGTGAGCGGAGCCTTCTGTCTGAAGTGGCAAAACCATCTCCATGGTGAGAACCTAGGCCAGAAGGAGGGAGACCAAGGAAGGAGTGGGGTTAGGGTTGCCAGGTCCCTCTTCGCCACCCGCAGGAGGTTTTTGGGGCGGAGCCTGAAGAAGGCAGGGTTTGGGGAGGGACTTCAATGCCATAGAGTCCAATTGCCAAAGCGGCCATGTTTCTCCAGGGGAACTGATCTCTATCGGCTGGAGATCAGTTGTAATAGCAGGAGATCTCCAGCTAGTACCTGGAGGTTGGAATAAAAATTATCTATACACGGCTCATATGCAAAACATATATTCAATAGAGAGACAAATTAGAACAAAGACAGTGCAACAATATCTACAAGTGAAAGAACTTCAGGCATCAAAACGGGAACAATAAACAATGCACATATACCCAAATTATATACAAAATCTTTGGGCGAAAACGCACGGTCGCTTTAGCCTCCTTTCTTCCCTGTTCCAGCCAGGATTTAGCCAGGATCGAACGCACATGCGTTCGATCCTGGCTAAATCCTGGCTGGAACAGGGAAGAAAGGAGGCTAAAGTGACCGTGCGTTTTCGCCCTATGTCAAAAATTCCCTGAGTCCATGAGACTTTCCGTGATATAATAACAATCCTTGTAAAGGCCGGTCCGTGGAAAATAAATGACCAGGCTCCACAACAACACAAGCAAAGTTGCTGGGGAAGTTTCGAATTCGGACCAAGCTGGCACAATATATGTTTTGCATATGAGCCGTGTGTAGATAATTTTTATTCCAGCCCTACCTGGTCGCACAGTGAATAGTTTTGAAGTATCTGGAGGTTGGCAACCCTAGGTGGGGGTTCACAAAGCTCCTAATGGTTAGAACAAGGAAGCAGAAAAGCAATACTTTTTGGGGGGGGGTAGTGGAAGCAGAGCGTTTTGCTGAAGAGGTCCCCCAAATAGGGTTGCCAATCTCTAGGTACTTGTATTGTTCACAAGTAGGTGCGTACAAACAGGTAAGTGTATAATCCTGGTTTTAAATATTGGTAAGTAAACACATCACCATGTATATAATAATTCTAACAATATTTCTTCTTCTTCTTTAGGAACAATATATTCATCAGAAGTCAGACAGGTGAGGATTACTACTACATGGTTGAATGTTCCACAGATTAAGCGCATTAGTTTGATTATTAATAAGATTCTTTATTGTGAGTGTTACATTTTGTAGATTCTTTGATGTGCATATTTTTGTAACCTATGGCTGTATTAGCTTTTTGATTATATAATTGTGGTTCATGTGTGCCCTTCTGTGTCAGAATTTGTTTCACCACCTGGAGGTTGGCAACCCTACTGGCAGAAGAGGCTGCCTGCCAATGTCTCCGTGATGGCCTCCTTTCAGTCAGCTTTCTCCCTCACATCATTGCTCCGAGCACCGTTGAAGTCCCATCACCTGTATCACAGCGGCGCAACAGAATCTGTCCATGGTTGAAGAAGGTCATCTGTTGCCTCTTTGCACGAGTCTCCGCTCATGCTCCCTTCCTTTCCAATCAGGAGGCATGACTAAATTGGTGTCTCGTGCCCGAAGCACAGGGGGTGGGTGGACTTTTTCTGAGATCAGGTAAACTCGACGCCCCCCCCCCCCAAAGTAAACCTTTTTGGGCACCAGAGGGAAATGGTATGTTTAGCCTGAAGAGAAGACTGAAAGGGGACATGATAACCATCTTCAAATACCTGAAGGGCTGTCATAGAGAGGAGGGTGCCGAGTTGTTTTCTGTTGCTCCAGAAGGTCAGACCAGAACCAACGGGTTGAAATTAAATCAAAAGAGTTTCCGTCTAGATTTTAGGAAGAATTTTCTAATGGTTAGAGCGGTTCCTCGGTGGAACAGGCTTCCTCGGGAGGTGGTGAGCTCTCCTTCCCTGGAGGTTTTTAAGCAGAGGCTAGATGGCCATCTGTCAGCAAGGCTGATTCTATGACCTTAGGCAGATGATGAGAAGGAGGGCACCTTGGCCGTTTTCTGGGCATGGAGTAGGGGTCACTGGGGGTGTGGGGGGTGGAGGTAGTTGTGAATTTCCTGCACTGTGCAGGGGGTTGGACTAGATGACCCTGGTGGTCCCTTCCAGCTCTATGATTCTGTCCCCAGTTTCATCCGAGGGGAAAACTGTTTGCCTCAGTGGCCAGATAAGGCATTCCAGAACGGAGCCAGAGGAAGCGCCGTCTCCCTTCTTTCGTCAGCGTGTCTGCGGCTGAGGAAACGTGATGGAGTGGAAGACAGCTGTGCCTCTGTGTCTTGTAGCAATCCAAATCCCCAGCCCCTCCGCTCCCCACGTTGCCAGACGCTTCCTCCCAGCCAGCTCCAATCTCCACTCCTAAACGCTCATCCTGGGCAGCTGTAAATTATTGAAGTTGGAAATGCTGAATCACCAAAGCTCGGCTGGCGAGAAAAGCAAATAGATATATGAAAATCACCACTAGATTCCCCGAAGCAACCGATTCAGTGAGCAACCGAGGACTAAGAAACGGGCAATATTGGGGAACGTCATTCTCCCCACCATCACTTAAGATTGCCAACTCCGGGTTGGGAAATTATTGGGGAAGTTGGGGGGTAGCCTGAGTAGGGTTGCCAACCTCCAGATACTAGCTGGAGATCTCCTGCTATTACAACTGATCTCCAGCCGATAGGGATCAGTTCACCTGGAGAAAATGGCTGCTTTGACAATTGGACTGTATGATATTGAAGTCCCTCCCTTCTCCAAACCCCACCAACCTCAGATTCCATCCCCAAAAATCTCCTGCCGGTGGTGAAGAAAGACCTGGCAACCCTATACCAAACAGAGTATTTTTAGAACATGTAGAATATCTATTGTTAAGATGTTATATTTATAGATGTTGTGTAACATCTATTGTTACAGATGTTACACAACATCTATAAACAATTGGCAATTGTACTCGATGGCATCGAGGTCCCTCCCAGCGTGGTGTAGTGGTTAAGAGCTGTGGTTTGGAGCAGTGGACTCTGATCTGGAGAACTGATTTTGATTCCCCACTCCTCCACATGAGCGGCGGAGGCTAATCTGCTGAACTGGTTTTGTTTCCCCACTCCTACACATAGGGTTACCAGGCCCCTCCTTGCCACTGGCAGAAGGTTTTTGGAGAGGAGCCTGAGGAGGGCGGGGTTTGGGAAGGGGAGGGACTTCGAGGAGGGGCCATGGCTCAGTGGTAGAGCATCTGCTTGGCATGCAGAAGGTCCCAGGTTCAATCCCTGGCATCTCCACTTAAAGGGACTAGGTAAATAGGAGATGTGAAAGACCTCTGCCTGAGACCCTGGAGAGCTGCTGCCGTCTGAGTAGACAATACTGACTTTGATGGACCAAGGGTCTGATTCAGTATAAGGCAGCTTCATGTGTTCAATGCCATAGAATCTAATTGCCAAAGTGGCCATTTTCTCCAGGGGAACTGATCTCGATCGGCTGGAGATCAGTTGTAATAGCAGGAGATCTTCAGCCACCACCTGGAGATCAACAACTATGCTGTGAATTAGCTACGTAAAGACAACAATAACAGCACATGGGCTCAATTTTACTTTACAAATTTACTATATTTTAGTCAACCTCATAAATTAATAAATAAAAAGAAATTATTAGCAGTCCAAAACTTAGAATACAGTTACTTCACCAGAACACAGTCTTAAACTTAGGACCTTGGTTACTTCACCAGAGGAACAAAACTTAACAGTCCGAGGTTCTCGCAGCAGAACCGAAGAAAATGAAAGGGAAGACGTCCTCCTCAGTCATATCAAGAGTCACATCAATCACATAAATAAAAACGGCACCTCCGGGTTGGTGTTTGTTTCGCAAACGATGCTTCATCAGTTGAATATTTATAGATGTAAATTCTCCAGGAATGAATCATTTATATCATTTATGTTGGTTCTCCAGCATAATTCAATAAATTGGTCTGTTCAACCTCTCATGGGTCTGAGACCTCTGTAAACATATCCATATACATATAACAAAGGCAAAGATTAGGAGTGTACTCAACATTTACCAAAAAATTAATTAAACATAGATGCAAATTCTCAAAAATGCATTCTGTAAATCATATCATAACTCACCTATTGCTGGTACTAAACAGTCCCCCAAACGGGATCCTCTTACTCAATACAAGTTCATGCTACCTATCTGGCTCTCATAGTTTAAATTGAATAGGGGATAGGTGAAGCTGTGACAATTAGCAATCAGCAATCAACTTACTTACAGGAAACATGCAAGATCAAACTCGTTATTGAGACCCGTGGGGGCCATTGTTTTAAAGAGATACACCATCTTCATTTCTTGTCTGCGTAATATCTTAATTATGTCCTCCTGATGGTAAGCACGGGGTCTATACTGCCACAGAGCAAAGAACAGTAGGTCATTTTCACAATGTCCCTTTTGCAAAAAATGCCCCGTAAGCGGCGCCTCCATAATTTTCACGCGCAATCTGGCTCTATGTTTGCCAATGCGCAATTTTAATTGCCTGGAGGTGGAGCCAATGTACATTAATAAACATGGGCACAACAACCTGTTGTAATTTTTACACGTTCCACCAGTAAGGAAAGAAAAAAGCTCTGGGCAAATTGGGAGTAAAACTTGAGCTTACGTTAAGTAAGTATGACTTAGATATTACTTTGGATTAACAATGCAAAGTGAAGTTAAATAGTAGTTGTCATATGTGTGTGAAAATTGTATTGATGTAGGAATCCATGTGCATCTTCTGAGGAAGAAATCTTCGAAACAGGAACAACCAACCGGTAACCTGTAAAGAAAAAAAAGAAAAGAAAATAACTTTACACATGGGCATGTCTGGAAAAAACAATAGTAGACATGAACACTTACCTTGAGAAGTTATAGTGATATGTTTCATGGATTTCACTTGTCACATGTGGAGACCGTACCCTTTGACCTTGAGATTTTGTATGATAACTGATCTATTATATGGTATTTGTATTGCATATAAGTGCGAGATTTTGTATGTATAATATTAAGTTGGTTTATGTTTAGCATTATAGTTGTAGTAAGAATACATAGCGTAGAAATATCATCATTAAATGTGCAACTTTGATATGAAAACCTGGTAAAAATTACAACAGGTTGTTTTTGTTAAAATACAAGCCCTGGAGGTTGGCAACCACTGATTTTCAGTCTAGAGAAGCCCTTGAGATTGGCAAACACTTTTTTCTCTAGGTCATTCCTAGAGGGTGGCAACAGAGGATTTTTTCCTCCAGGCCAGCCCTGGAGGTTGGGAACTTTTTTCCTCCTTAGGTGCGTCCAGGAGGGTAATAACAATAGAACTTATAACTTAGATTCTGCGACTTGATTTACATTATAATAGGTTGTTTTTGCTATAACACCACCTGGAGGTTGGCAACCCTAGGTTGTTGTGAGGATAAAATGGAAGAGAAGAGAATGATGTAAACCTCTTTGAGTCCCTGTTGGGAAGAAAAATGGGTGTCAATGAAGAAAAATAAATACATGAATATAGGTGTTATCTGACATACTGTCCACCAAGGAAGATGTGTACGGGGGGATATATTTTATTGATTACCAAAAGCAATAAAAGAGGCCATGAAGCCAGAAAAAGAGAAGAGGGAGCGGAAAATGTTTTGATGAATGCCTTCCCAAAGCAGAGAACCCAGCGACTAGCATTGAGAATCGGCTTTGAAGCACCTCTATCCAGTCAGATCAAATCAAACTCTTTATCAAACAGCCAAAGAAAATTGCTTTATGCGGTACAGAAAGGATCCGAGCTGATGATTACTGATACAGCCCTTCCTTCGATACATTAAAAATACATAACGACTATCCGGCAGATTTGGTCATTAACAAATAAATCAGCTCATTGCTTGCAACTGAGAATTTATTTTTGTAGACGCTCTCACTGCAAATGATCTATGACATTTTTTAAACATGCATTTTTCCTAGGGAGCTCAGAGCGGCATACTTGGCTCTGTCCTCCTCCATATCAAAACAACCCCATGAGGAAGGGAAGGCTGAGAATGTGCAACCGGCACAAGGTCACCCAGGGAACTTCCACAAAAGAGCAAGGATTCGAACCTGGGTCTCCCAGATCCTAGTCTAACCACTACATCATGCTGGCTCTCCACGGCTCACTATTTTACATTTTTCAAGGCCTTGAGCAGTGGTTAGGGTTGCCAAACTCCAGTTGGGGCCCGGAGATCTCCTGGAATCTCCTGGAATTACAACTGATCTCCTGGGGAGGGGCTGTAGCTCAATGGTAGAGCATCTGCTTGGTGTCTCCAGTTAAAGGGACTAGGCAAGAAGGTGATGTGAAAGACCTCTACCCAAGACCTTGGAGAACCATGGAGAGGGGCTGTGGCTCAGTGGTAGAGCATCTGCTTGGCATGCAGAAGGCCCCAGGTTCAATCCCCGGCATCTCCAGTTAAAGGGACTAGGCAAGTAGGTGAAGTGAAAGACCTCTGTCTGAGACCCTGGAGAGCCACTGCTGGTCTGAGTTAGAGCTCTTGTTAGGCAAACAGAGATACAACACATTGATGGATCAAAACAACGCGGAGCCTCCAGTTTCCTGCGTGGTCTACCTCTCAATACTAGATGCAGAGAGATAAATAAAGAAGGGGAGTTGGCTGCCTTCAGGCCCTGCATGTGGGCTTCCAGGAAGCATCAGCGCATCGCTGGTCCATCGAGGTCAGTAACGTCTTCTCAGACTGCCAGCGGCTCTCCAGGGTATCAGGCTGAAGTCTTTTACATCACCTACTGCCTGGTCCTTTTAACTGGAGATGCCAGGGACTTGAACCTGGGACCTTTTGCATTCCAAGCAGGTGCTCTACCACTGAACCATGCCCTCCGCAATGTAACAGCAACCTTCTCCTTAAAATCTACGCTACCGTTCGATGGACTTTGACACTTGCCATTTGCAATAGATGGGGTTTTCATTTTATTCAGGACTGGACTGATGGGACTAGATGGCCCCGGGGAATTATTCAATCAGCATTCCCTTCTGTCCTCGGGAGGGAAGTCTCCTTCACCTGCACTTGCAATCTTAAGAACATAAGAACATAAGAAAGGCCATGCTGGATCAGACCAAGACCCATCATGTCCAGCAGTCTGTTCACACAGGGGCCTACTAGGTGCCTCTAGGAAGCCCACAAACAAGACAGCGGCATTATCCTGCCTGTGTTCCACAGCACCTAACGTAATAAGCATGCTCCTCTGATCCTGGAGAGAACAGGGTATGCATCATGACTAGAACCAGTTTTGACTAGTAGCCATGGATAGCCCTCTCCTCCATGAACATGTCCCCTCCCCTCTTAAAGCCTTCCAAGTTGGCAGCCATCACCACATCCTGGGGCAGTGAGTTCCACAATTTCGAATCTCTCACCCTCCAGCTTCAGGAGATGACCCCCGCATTCTAGTATTATAAGAGAGGGAGAAAAGCTTCTCCCTGTCCACTCTTTCCATACCATGCATAATTTTATAGATTTCTATCATGTCTCCCCTTGACTGGCTTCTTTCTAGGCTAAACAGCCCTAAGTGTTTTAGCCGCTACTCATAGAGCAGTTGCTCTGGCCCCCTGATCATCTTCCACCCTCTCACAGAGAGAAAGGTCGAAGCCCCTTTCTTCCAAGGTGAGTCCTCTGCTCTTCCTTCCCCGGATGTCCTTCTCTCCTTTGGCAAGGAGAGAGGTGGTCGGGAGGGCAGCTGTGCAGACGTCTGCCATCCGCTCTGCTGCTCCATCCAGGCGTGAAGCTTGGGGCCAGCATGCCTAGTGATGCGTGAACAGAAGACTCCTGGAACAGCAGCGGGAAGGAGCCGGCATGGTGGGGGGAGGGAAAGGGCTGTGGCGAAGAATTCCTCGGGTTTGCCAGGCCCTTGGCTTTGGCTGCGTAAGAACAGAAGAAAGGCCCTGCTGGATCAGACCAAGGCTCATCAAGTCCAGCAGTCTGTTCACACAGTGGCCAACCAAGGGTCTCTAGGAAGCCCCCAGACAAGATGACTACAGCAGCATTCTTCTTCCTGTGTTCCACAGCACCCATCACAGGCATGTTCCTCTGATCCTGGAGAGAACAGGTATGCATCATGACTAGTATCCATTTCCACTAGTAGCCACGGATAGCCCTCTCCTCCATGAACATGTCCACTCCCCTCTTCAAGCCTTCCAAGCTGGCAGCCATCACCACATCCTGGGGCAGGGAGTTCCACAATTTAACTATGCATGAAGAAATCCTTCCCTTTATCTGTTTTGAATCTCTCACCCTCCAGCTTCAGCAGATGACCCCACGTTCTGGTATTATCAGAGAGGGAGAAAAGCTTCTCCCTGTCCACTCTCTCCAAACCATGCATAATTTTATAGACCTCTATCGTGTCTCCCCTTAACTGCCTTCTTTCCAAGCTGAACAGCCCTAAGCGTTTTAACTGCTCATCATAGGGCCGTTGCTCTTGTCCCTTGATAATTTTGGTTGCTGTTTTCTGCACTTTCTCAAGCTGTGCATCCAGGCACGGAGGCAAGAATTCAGCACCAAAGAGTGCGAAAGCTGGAAGAATCGATGCCTGTGAGTGCATATATAGCTATGAAACCACAGCCTGATTTGTTGCCACATGCACACATGAACACATGAAGCGGCCTTATACCGAACAGATCGTCGGTCCATCAAGGTCAGTAATGTTTTCTCAGACTGCCAGGGGCTCTCTGGAATCTCAGGATGAGGTCTTACACATCACCTACTGCCTGGTCCTTTTAACTGGAGATGCTGGGGAACCCTGGACCTTTTGCATGCCAGGCAGATGCTCTACCACTGAGCCACGGCCCCTCTGCAATGTCTCCCCCTCTGCAACCATCTCCTAAAAATCTACGCTGCCTTTCGATGCACTTTGACACTTGCCATTTGCAATAGATGTGGTTTTTATTTTATTCAGGACTGCATTTGACTAATCTAATTTTTATTTATTGGCAGTCCTAATTGTGATTTTTAAATTGTGGCCTTCTATGTAACGGTCTAGTTTTGGATCCAAAAGATATGCTATTAAATATTTTGCCAAGCAACATGCCAAAAAATATACAATGAATTATTTAAGTCAGGGATGGGGAACGTCAGGCCCGGGGGCCGTTTAAGGCCCTCAAAATAATTTCATCTGGCCCTTCGTGGGTCCTGGCAGATGTCTAGCTCAGAAGAATCTAACGCTGGCGATCTGCCCCCTCCCGTGGACAGGAATAGCCTCTATTCAAGGCGGATGTGAATTTGTTTTGCCAAGAAAGGGAACCTTTTTCCCCCCTTGCAGAAGAGTCCTTAGCTATGGAGCTGCTAGGACCGCCCAAGTTAACCCTTTCCCATCCGGGCTGTGGAGAAACTTATTCCCTCTGTACTACAAGAGGGCTGGGGGTGGAAGTGGTGACAATGGAGGGGTTAAAGGGGGCAGGGCCAGAATGCGCGGGGGGGGGGAGTTCTTAGCCAGTGTGTCCTCATTTCATCCCTGCAGGCAGAGGTAGCAGGAGCCGGCTGTAGAATCCGGCCCCAACCATGCGGAGCAGGAGCAACTCCGGTGTGCAGCTGGATGGCTACACCCAGCTGGTGCAACAGACCATCCTGTGCCACCAGGTGGGCGAGTGAGCCACCGGTTGGATGCCTGCCTGCTTGCCCATGTGTGTGTGTGTGTGTGTGTGGGTAATCTGGGGCAGCTGCCTGCTTGGGGCTTGGTCAGCTAATTTTTATGTTGATAATTTTGTATGGCCCATGAATGATGTTATAAATATCCAAATGGCCCTTGGCGGAAAAAAGGATCCTCACCCCTGATTTAAGTATATAGTAACAGCAGCAAGAGTGATATATGCAGCAAAGTGGAAAGCAGAGAAAATACCCGGATTTGATTGAACAGATGAATAAATTAACAAAATAGACAACTATGGCAAAATCTGTATCTTTAAAACATAATATATCTGATTCTGAATTTTAAGAAAAATTGAATGTATTGTTTAACCATATAGTCAAAAATTGAGAGTACAATTAGAACAATCTAGGTAACAAATGTTTAAGGATAAATGTATTATCAGATATGAAAATATAATGAGAATGTAGAGAAGTATACATTTTAAAAAAATAATTGAAATATAATTGCACAGTAAGCTCAACTATAATGCAGTAACCCTATTGGTTATGTTTATATGTGTTGGATTTTGTGCACTGAATAGGGAGGTGAACTAGATGACCTCTAATTCCCCTTCTCACTCTGTGGTTCTATGAAAGAGAAGAGCCAGATAAAAGTCCAGTTGTAGGGTTGCCAACTTCCAGGTAGTAGCTGGAGTTCTCCCACTATTATAACTGATCTCCAGCCGATAGAGATCAGTTCGCCTGGAGAAAATGGCCGCTTTGGCAATTGGACTCTATGGCATTGAAGTCCCTCCCCTCCCCAAACCTCGCCTTTCTCAGACTCTGCCCCAAAAATCTCCAGGTATTTCCCAACCCGGAGCTGGCAACCTTATCCAGTAGCCCCTGAGACAACAACAACATTTCTGGGGAATACGTTTTTGAGAGCTAAAGCTCCCTTCGTCAGAGAGCTTAAACTCTCGAACGTTCATACTCCAGAAATATTGTTGGTCTTTAAGGCACTCCTGGACTTGAACCCAGCTCTTCTACTGCCAACCAACATGGCTATACTCTGAAACTGAAAAGGAAGTACTTCGGAAGAACAGGAAAGAAACCTGGAGGGAAATGGAGAGACAGGAAGAATAATATGGGGTTTCTGATTTGGGGGGTTACTATTTTATTTTATTCTATTTTATTTGTAACTGAAAATGTTTTAAACTGTTATTGTAAGACGCCTTCAACTGCGAAGAAAGGAGGTCTATAAACGTTTTAATAAATGAAGAAAAGGAAGAAAAGAAATTTGGGATGTGACCCAGTAAAGAGCCAGGTTGGTATAGTGGTTAAGAGCGGTGGTTTGGAGCGGTGGGCTCTGATCTGGAGAACCAGGTTTGATTCCTCACTCCTCCACATGAGCGGCGGAGGCGAATCTGGTGAACTGGATTTGTTTCCCCGCTCCTACACACGAAGCCAGCTCGGTGACCTTGGGCTAGTCACAGCTCTGTTTGAGCTCTCTCAGCCCCACCTACCTCACAAGGTGTCTGTTGTGGGGAGGGGAAGGGAAGGCGACTGTAAGAACATAAGAAAGGCCCTGCTGGATCAGACCAAGGCCCATCGAGTCCAGCAGTGGCCGACCAGGTGCCTCTAGGAAGCCCACAAACAAGAAGGCTGCAGCAGCACCATCCTGCCTGTGTTCCACAGCACCTAATATATTTGGCATGCTCCTATGATCCTGGAGAGAATAGTGATGCATCATAACTAGTATCCATTTTAACTAGTAAGCCAGTTTGAGTTTCCCTTAAGTGGTAGAGAAAGTCGGCATATAAAAACCAACTCCTCCTCCTCCTCCTCCTCCTCCTCCTCCTCTTCCTCTCCTCCTCCTCCTCCTCTTCCTCTTCTCCTCCTCCTCCTCCTCCTCCTCCTCCTCCTCCTCCTCCTCCTCTTCTTCTTCTTCTTCTTCTTCTTCTTCTTCTTCTTCTTCTTCTTCTTCTTCTTCTTCTTCTTCTTCTTCTTCTGCAGTTTCATCTGTTTGGCTTTGCTGCCGGTGGATACATGCCCCCTGACTCACTCCAAGGTCCAGCCGGGTTTCCATCAGACGTCGTTTGTGGGTTAAGCTCTGACTGACCTACATGGAATGCCTACCTTCAGCTGGGCCCAAAGCCCGCTTTCTCACACACGCTGCTCCCTGCCTAACCCTACACAGTTGTCCTTGAGTGCCGTCACCACTACCTTGATAAAAGGTCTGAGTCCCTCCCCCATACAAAACAGGAGCAAAGCATGTGCTTGTGGGGTGTGGGGGGGGATGCATAGAGAAAATTAACGCAATGCCTTGATATGTTTGTATCCAATAATGAATGTCGGGGGGGGGGGGAGTATCCTTCCAGTTTTTAGGGGTGGAAGAAGAAGAAGAGGAGAAGGAAGAGGAACAGTTGGTTTTTAATATGCCAACTTTCCCCTGGAGAAAATGGCTGGATTGGAGGGCTCCACCCTCAAATGTCCAGGAATTTCCCAATGGTCAGTGGAAACTATTTTATAAATATGTTGACGTTTAATACTAATTAAAAAAAATAGAATAAGAAAGTAGAGACCGATTAATAGTACTGTCATCTAATTTATATCCAAACTAAATTCTATGTTTAGATGGTAAATGAATTAATATGGAGAAATTTTGACAATATATAGTGGAGATATTTGATACATTTAATAATTTTATAAGGTGATCATGTTAAGACACTGTCCTTCAGTGTTAATCCTCTGAAGATGCCTGCCACAGCTGCTGGCAAAACGTCAGGAAAGAAAATACCAAGACCAGGGTCACACAGCCCGGATAACCTACAAGAACCAATGAACTCAGACCGTGAAAGCCTTCGACAATATTTAAAGATTATATGTTCGCTTAAACATTCTTTCCCTATTTAATAATTAGAACAAATATTTGATTATAATGCAGAAAAGCAGGGCAATGTAGTCTGACTGACCTATATTTGTATGTTGGAAATTCTTATTTTTACCCTATCCCTCTTTCCTTTTGTACCCTTCTTTATAAAACATGTCTACATGTCTACATGTCTTCTGCCCTGACCTGGATGGCCCAGGCTAGCCTGATCTCCTCAGATCTCAGAAGCTAAGTAGGGTCAGCCCTGGTTAGTACTTGGATGAGAGACCACCAAGGAAGTCCAGGGTCGCTATGCAGACCCTACCGGGTTGCCATGAGTCAGCTGTGACTTAGAATGTGAGAACATAAGAAAGGCCATAGCTGGATCAGACCGAGGCCCATCAAGTCAAGCAGGCCATTCATACAGTGGCCAACCAGGTGCCTCTAGGAAGCCCACAAGCAAGACGACTGCAGCAGCATTTATCCTGCCTGTGCTCCATGGCACCTAATATATTCGGCATGTTCCTCTGATCCTGGAGAGAATAGGGATGCATCATGGCTAGCATCCATTTTTACTAGTAGCTATGAATACTCCTCTCCTCCATGAACATGTCCACTCCCCTCTTAAAGCCTTCCAAGTTGGCAACCTTCACTACATCCTGGGGCAGGGAGTCCACTCATAAGAATGTAAGAAAAGCCCTGCTGGATCAGACCCAGGCCCATCAAGTCCAGCAGCCTGTTCACACAACGGCCAACTGGGTGCCTCTAGGAAGCCCACAAGCAAGACGACCGCAGCAGCATTTATCCTGCCTGTGCGCCACAGCACCTCATATAACAGGCCCGCTCCTCTGATCCTGAAGATAATAGGGATGCATCATGACTAGTATCCATTTTGACTAGTAGCCATGGATAGCCCTCTCCTCCATGAACATGTCCACCCCCCTCTTACAGCCTTCCAAGTTGGCAGCCACCCCCACATCCTGGGGCAGGGAGTTCCACCCCTGAACTATGCCTTGTGGGAAGAAGGGCTTCCTTTTAGCTGTTTGGAATCTCTCACCCTCCAGCTGCAGCCTCAGCCAGCTGACAGCACTTCACACACCCGCAGGCCCACTCCTCCTACCCAGCGCTTCCCCCTCTCTCCCATGCCTTTCTCCATGCACAAAAAACGCACAGTGATGAAACCTTTCTCTCCTCCCTCCCCCACTTCCACTTCCACACACACACACACTATTCTGCCCTCACCCACAAGGGGAAAAAAATCGACCCCTCCCCGTCTAAATGTACACATGCAATTGTACCCCTACTGAGTGTCTCTCGCCATTCTCCACACAGATTTCCACTCCCCCCCCCATATGCACACATCGCATCCCTCTGCCCCACGTGCTCTCCTCCCCCCCCCCTTCCCCTGCACATCAGATGCCCGCCTTGTCATGAGAGAGCAGTATGCTGCGTGCTGGCACGATCCCCTCCTTCCCTCCGGGCATCCCCTCTCTCCAGCCTGGCTCCGGCTCCCCCTGGCAGGGGCAAGAGACGCCCCTCCCCTTCGCAGCCCCCCTTGGCTCCTGCAGACCCCGGACGGGCCCCGGGGGTCCTGAATCTTCCCGGGGTCCCAGGATGCGGCGCTGGCCCCCGGCCCCCTAAAGGGTGGTCTCTTGCGCGTCGAGGGGAGGAGGCGATGCTTGGGCAGAGAGCTGGGGGGGTCTCTTCTCCGGGGGCTGCCTGGGCGGGCCACCTGGCCTCAGCCCCCTAAGCCTCAGCCCTCTAACCTTTGCACGTCGCCTTTGCAACAGGGCAGGGTGGGTGGGTGGGTGGGTGGGTAGGTGGGGCGGGGGTCCCCCGGCTTTGCGCATAGCCATGCGCGGCTGAGCGAGGGAGGCATTCCAGCACCAGGGACAGCGCCAGAGCAGCCGGGGTTGGCTTTCAGCACCACGGACAGCGGCCCCGGGGAAGAGACCAGAGAGGGGGTCCTCTCGGAGGGGGGGGGCGTGAGATTGCAGCCCCTGCCCCCCACCCACCCCCCACCCAGACCCAAACCCACCCCCCTCTGCCTCGGAGAAGCCCTCTACACCGCCTCCGCCGAAGCCTGGGAGGCGAAGGAGCCGCCGACGCCAGGATCGGGACCCCCCCACGCTGGGGTGGGTGGGGGGGTGGGTGGGGAGGAAGAAGAGGATGAGTCACTGCCTCCAGTAGGAAACGAAGCGACCCCCCCCCCCGGCCTCGATGGCGCTCCTCGTCTGCATCTGTCTCTTCGGCATCCTGCGAAGTAAGTACATCTATTCACCCGCATTAGCATCCAAACTATTCCCCCTCCCCTCCCAGGAAAGGGCTTTGTTTGAAATAGGCTGAGTATCCCTTTCCTCTCCGTTCCTTAATCTATAATTGGTGGGGAGGGGGGGTATCTGACTTGCCGGCCGCGTCTGTTGCTATTTTTATTGCGTGTCTAAATTCTGGTCTGGGGATACGTCAGTAACTCCACATTGTCTCGGCTGGGTAGAGATTCACAGGCCTTGACCGGCTTAGCGGTGGAAGGGGTGGGGGCAGGTTGCCTTCTAGCCTTTCAGGCTTTGCGTAGCTTCTGCTGGGTCTGCTCAGTCCAAAGTTTCCCTGCTCGGGTCCTCATGAAAAAAAGGGGAGGGGGTCCCAGCATGGAGGCTTGTGCTTGCCCCCACACTACCTCCAGCCTGCCTGGAACCACGCTTGACCAACGGAGGGGCTAGACCGAGAGTTGGTGTTTTGCTGGAAGAGCTGTTTACTTCTGGAGGGCTGCCCAGGCACGTTTAAGGGATCCGAACTGGCCAGCCGGGTCAGTCCAATGGCCCGTGAGCCCGTCTTTCTATCATGAACACATGAAGCTGCCTTATACTGAATCGGACCCTTGGTCCATCCAAGTCAGTATTGTCTACTCAGACTGGCAGCAGCTCTCCAGGGTCTCAGGCAGGGGTCTTTCACATCACCTACCTGCCTAGTCCCTTTAACTGGAGATGCCGGGGATTGAACCTGGGACCTTCTGCATGCCAAACAGATGCTCTACCACTGAGCCACAGCCCCTCTCCATGGCTCTCTAGGGTCTCAGGCGGAGGTCTTTCACATCACCCACCTGCCCCGTCCCTTTAACTGGAGATGCCGGGGTTTGAACCGGGGACCTTCTGCATGCCAAGCAGATGCTCTACCACTGAGCCACAGTCCCTGCCCATACAGGAACACATGAAGCTGCCCTATACTAAATCAGACCCTTGGTCCATCAGGGTCAGTATTGTCTACTCAGACCAGCTGTGGCTCTCCAGGATCTCAGGGCAGAGGTTTTTCACATCACCTACTTGCCTGGTCCCTTTAACTGGAGATGCTGGAGATTGAACCTGGGACCTTCTGCGTGCCAAGCAGATGCTCTACCACTGAGCTACGGCCCTATCTTCCAAGGATGGTCAGCCTCAGGCAAAGCTCACAAGCATGGCAGGAAGGATAAGCGAGGATGAGGAGGGAACCCCGAGGGGGCGTGCACAGCGGGAATCTCAGGAAGGAGGAACTGGGGAGAGTTTGGTTAGGTATGGGACCTCCTTTGGTGAGAGAGAAGGGTATTTCTGGGCTTGGCTTTGAGCAAAGAGGTTGGGGGATGATGTGGAAGGACCCACTCTAGTTGGAATCTGCTTTTGGACTAGGTGGGCCCTGCTAGGCCTTCAGTAACATCCTCTCTACGTGCTTCTGGCCTTTTTGCGTGTTGTGACAGAGCCGCTACGGATTAAATACCGTTTTGTTGTGTTTTCCCCCCCTAAGTGATTTATTCTGCAGCCCTTGCTTTTAAGCTATTTCATTGTGCCATCGTTGTAAGAACACAGTGTGTGCTGTTGGTGCTGAGGATATTTGATATTCTTTCTTTTTTAATTGCCTTACAGTGCAATCCTAGTCAGAGTTACAGCCTTCTAAGTGCACTGAAGTCAATGGGTTTAGAAGGGTGCCAATCTGTTCAGGATCACATTGAGCGTTACGGATGGTATTTTGCCGGGAGCTCATCGAGTTGAGAGCGTGCCTGAAAAAGGAATTTAAATCAATGATGTTATAGTTTCTGTGTGTGTCAGTGAATTATTAGATTTTTTTTTAATAGCAAGCTTCTCTCGGCACTAATGAGAAAAGCAGGGGGTATAATTTTTGCTAAATAATGAAAACGATTAATCTGCGGATCCTGCTTTTAGTCCCCGGCTGGATGAAATACCATGCGGTCCTGTGCAGAGTTACTCCAGTGTAAGCACGGTTATTTCAGTGGGGTTACACTGGAGTAACTGCATAGGAGTGCGCTGAGAATCATTGCAGAATTTGTACTTCTGACTGTCTTGCCCTGCAGTTCACAGCAGACGCATTTACACATCGTATCTTTAGGTTTTCAGTGTTTCACCCGGACCTGCAGTCTCCCCTCTCCAGTGCTATTTAACAAAGGAATCCTTTGCAGAGTTACTCCAGTATGATTTTCACCAGAGTAACTCTGTATGGGATTGCACTGAGAAGCATCGAATGCAGAATTTGTACTTCTGTCTATATTGCCTCACATATTTACACGTCGTATCTTTAGGTTTTCAGTTTTTCACACAGACTTGCAGTCTCTTCTCTCCAGTACTATTTAACAAAGGAATCCTTTGCAGAGTTCCTCCAGTATGATTTTCACCGGAGTAACTCTGTATGGGATAGCACTGTCCAACTCACCCCACCTCCCAGCACAAGATTTCCGCAGCTAGTCTTGTTTTCTCTGAATGCATACCGTCTACACTTTATGGTATTTAACCGCAAGCATTGACGTGTGTGTGTGTGTTTGGACAGAGTGAAAGAGTGAATAGTTTTTCACAATTTCTTTATTTAATTTAATTTTTCAAAATCCATATCCCATCTTTCTGCCTATGCAAAGCCAACAAGGTGGCTAGCAAATTAGGAAGAATTTCCTAACAGTCAGAGTGGTTCCTCGGTGGAACAGGCTTCCTCGGGAGGTGGTAAGTGCTCCTTCCCTGGAGGTTTTTAAGAAGAGATTAGATTGCCATCTGTCACCCTTAGGCTGATTATGAGAGGGAGGGCATCTTGGCCATCTTCTGGGCATGGAGCAGGGGTCACTAGGGGTGTGTGTGTGGGAGGTAGTTGTGAAATTCCTGCATTATGCAGGAGGTTGGACTAGATGACCCTGGTGGTCCCTCCAACTCTATGATTCTATGAAATTAGCACATAACAAAATCGCATTTTAAAACCAATATAACCAACCCCCCAAAAAAGAACCCACACACAATTTCCTTTATCAACATCCGTTTCACAACTTGTGCGCTGCCAGATGAATGCAACCAAGATGTGCTGGGCATAAAACAGCTTGTCTGTTTTCAGCTGGAATTTGTCTCCATGCCTGACACTCACCTAACTTGGGCTCAATAGAGAGTGGGAGTCTATCTTTCTCTCTCACAGACCCTTGGTCATGCTTTGTCAGTTTAACACCCGTGATTAGATCTTTCTTTTAACCAAGGTGGTTTTATGCCGCAATAATCCTCTTTGTATTTGGTAAAGAAATTGTTTATTTATAGGCCGCCTTTCAACCAAAAGTCCCCGAGGCAGTTGACAAAACTGTAACATACAATAAATCAATCAAATGCCCTTAAGATACAGTAAAAAAAATTCAATTACTACAGTAAAGGTCAATAAAACACTACAGAAATCCATAAAATGCCATCGAACCAATCAAATATAAAAACTCTGCTAGCACCAATCTCCTAAAATACTGTAGTGGAAAAGAGCAAGAGTCCAGTAGCACCTTAAAGAGTGCTGTAGTGGTTAAGAATGGTGGTTTGGAGAGGTGGACTCTGATCTGGAGAACTGGGTTTGATTCCCCACTCCGCATGAGCAGTGTAGGCTAATTTGGGGAACTGGATTTGTTTCCCCTCTCCTCCACAAGAAGCAAGCTGGGTGACCTTGGGCTAGTCACAGCTCTCTTAGAGCTCTCTCAGCCCCACCTACCTCACAGGGTGTCTGTTGTGGGGTGGGGAAGGTGATTGTAAGCCAGTTTGATTCTTCCATAAGTGGAAGAATCAAATCCAGTTCGCCAGATTAGCCTCCGCCACTCATGTGGAGGAGTGGGGAATCAAACCCGGTTCTCCAGATCAGACTCCACCGCTCCAAACCACTGCTCTTAACCACTACTCCACGCTGGCTCTCAATGAAGGGTCACCATAAGTCAGCTGTGACGTGACAGCCCTTTACACCCACAGACAGGGTGGGAAAATGCCCTGACCTGGATGGCCCAGGCTAGCCTGATCTTTCAGATCTCGGAAGCTAAGCAAGGTCAGCCCTGCTTAGTACTTGGATGAGAGACCAAGTAAGAAGTCCAGAGTTGCTATGCAGAGGCAGGCAATGGCAAACCACCTCAGAACTTCTCTTGCCTTGAAAACCCTGGGGGGTTTACATAAGTCCACTTTGACTTGATGGCATTTTTGCCTTGACCTGTATGGCCCAGGCTAAGAAGAAGAAGAGTTGGTTTTTATATGCCAACTTTCTCTGCCACTTAAGGGAGACTCAAACCAGCTTACAATCACCTTCCCTTCCCCTCCCCACAACAGACACCCCATGAGATAGGTGGGGCTGAGAGAGCTCTAAGAGAGCTGTGACTAGCCCAAGGTCACTCAGCTGGCTTCATGTGTGTAGGAGCAGAGAAACAAACCCAGTTCGCCAGATTAGCCTCCGCCACTCATGTGGAGGAGCGGGGAATCAAACCCGGTTCTCCAGATCAGACTCCACCGCTCCAAACCACCGCTCTTAACCACTACACCACGCTTGCTAGCCCTATCTGGTCCACTCTGGGAAGCCAGGCATGGTCAGTCCTGGTTAGTCCTTAGATGGGAGACCACTGAGGAAGCCCATGGTTGCTACGCAGAGGCAGGCAATGGGAAACCACCTCTCTTTGTCTCTTGCCTTGAAAACGGTACGGGGTCGGCATAAATTGGATGTGACTAGACAGGGAAAAACATTAAAATAAAATAAAATGTTGCATATTATAATTAGGATGGCTAAAATAGTCAATTTATTGGATAGGGTTTTGGATAGATTCAAAGGTGCTCCTAATTAATTGGGCAACAGATTTTTTAGCTATTTAAAATCTTACTCCTAATGTAAGAGTTTGATTGTTTGTTTCATACAATTATATACTGCCTTTCTACAAACTTTCTACAATAAGTTAAAAAAGACCATTAAAACTCTTTAAAACACAATTCATCCTGTACACCAGCAATAAAAAGATGAGAGTAAAAGCTAAAACCATCAGCTATAAAACCAAATCAAAATAAATAGGAATCATGGGTGGCAGATTCTGTCCTAGAAGTGGCATCTCTCATTCTATGACCTCAGGACAGAATTCCTCTTCTCCTTTATCCCTTAGAAGCTCCTTGATCTTGAGCAGCGTGATTTTAAATCTAATGTTTGAGGGATATGAGGACTGAAATAAATCTTGCCACTGACAATGTAGCCTTGGGTTCCCTGTCACTTAATAAAAAAGGCATTATGTCAGATGCAGAGGCATTTGATTTACATGTTACAAGGGGAGAGATATAACGTGATCTAAATTCCTCATAAAAGTGGTGTTCCAAGAGGGCATGGAGCTAATGAGTCAATAGAGCCAGAAGAGCAAGGACAGGTCCTGTCTGGGTACGGTACATTGAAAATTCTGCCTTGCATGACCATAGAGGGGTTTGCATTCAGTCTAGCTAAGCAGAAGGCTCTAGAAAGACGAGGAGTTGTCAAATGATAAGTATAAGCGGGCAAAACAGCATGGTGGTGGTATTCCGAAAAACTGAGATGAACAAACACGGCGAGCACGAAAAGTAGTGCTGTTATAATCATGCTCTTTAATGCGCTTTTTAATTTTGGCGAAAGCTTCAGTTTTCCCAAGATCTGAATTCCTCTTCTGTGCATCTCAGAATTTCCCTTTGCCTCACTCACAGAAGGGAATGCCTTTTATTGTACACATTAGCAGAGGCATTCTCCTTTCTCTCACATACAGGAGGGGATTCTTCTTCTTTTACCTGTCAGCAAAGGTATCCCTCCTCCTCTCTGGCTCAGGGAATGCCTCTCCCGAGATGTGGTTTGGGGTGACCCTTGGATGCCTCGTCCCAAATGGAACGCCTTCTTTTCTCTCTTATAATGATTCTTTTCCTCACATGTGCATCAATGCCAGTTTAATGGGTTCAGTTAAAGCTCACTTGATCAATTAACTAAGATTTCTTTAATTGAAATCAACTAAGATTTCTTTTGAAGCAGAGGCTAGATGGCCGTCTGTCAGCAATGCTGATTCGGTGACCTTAGGCAGATCATGAGAGGGAGGGCACCTTGGCCATCTTCTGGGTATGGAGTAGGGGTCGCTGGGGGTGTGGGGGGAGGTAGTTGTGAATTTCCAGCATTGTGCAGGGGGTTGGACTAGATGAGCCTGGTGGTCCCTTCCAACTCTATGATTCTATGAATAAGAGCCCCAAACATTATTCAGTGAACACCCTGAATGAGAAATTGCTTCCTAAAAGAGAGACGTGCTTATTCAATCTTCCCTGGTATACTCCTCTTTGGCTGGTACGGCATCATATTTAAGTTGCTGAGCTGCGACCAAACATCTTGCCCGTCTGATAAACTCACTTGGTGGTCTTTGCAAGCTAACTTCTCTCATCTCAGTTTCCCCCTCCCCACCATCCTCACATCACTGGGCTAATAATTCTGGCCTACCTTGCAAAGTTAGTGTAAGGATTACATCTAATGATGCATATGAAGTACCTGAAATATTCACTAGCCCAAGTTAATTCATGCCATGGAATTCCCTATTACTATGTATGGGTGCGAAAGCTGGACAATGAAGAAAACTGACAGGAAGCAAGTAGATTCCTTTGAAATGTGGTGTTGGAGGAGAGTATAACAGATACTGTGGACTGCCAAAAAAACACACCAATCAGTGGGTTACAGATCAAATCAAGTCTGAACTGACCCTAGAAGCTAAAATGACTAAGCTGAGGCTGTCGTACTTTAGTCAGATCATGAGAAGACAGGAGGCACTGGAAAAGACAATCATGCTAGGAAAAGGTGGAGGCAGCAGGAAAAGAGGAAGGCCCAACAAGAGATAGATTGACTCTATAAAGCAGAGGTTCCCAAAGTGGCCAGTACCACCCCCTGGGGGAGCTACCTAGGGAGCAAGGGGGCAGCAGGGGGGTGCTAGAGGTAGGCCCCTTCAACTGTGTTGTTCACTAATTTACAATAGATCAAGCTATGGCACCATACAGGCAAGTTTGGTGGAAACGATCTGAATTCCCCCCCCCCCAGACTTTGAAGAGCTGGTGCCACAGAATCAAGTTCATCAGTTTTGCAGAATAAATTTCAACTAAAAGTTTTAATTTGATTTTGAAGAGATGTGCAATTAATTGTTACTGTTTTGAAATTTTGTTGTTATTATCTTCTTTAGTGCGTCATGCAAACCCCTGTTTTGAATAATGCTTTTTATAGGATAGGGAAGGGGGTGTGCTGGGATTGAGTTTGTGGAACCAAGGGGGCGGTGGCCCGAAAAGTTTGGGAACCACTGCTATAAAGGAAGCCACGGCCCTCAATTTGCAAGATCTGAGCAAGATAGGACGTTTTGGAGGACGTTGATTCATAGGCCATGAGTCGGAAGCGACTTGACAGCACTTAACACACACACACATTGATTTTCTAAGGGAGAGAAAGCAGTGAAACCTGTCTTTCACATATAGCAACAGGAGAGAGAAAAGAGGTGAGGCAGAGTGGCAGAGAGTGATCACTGGGTCTTCAGCAAGCCTTGGCGGTAAAGGAATGCTTATGATACAGGGGGTTTAATGGGGCTGCAGGGGAGATCCTAGCGCCAGCAACCTTACTGTGTCTTCAGTCAGGATTACTTCCTGCTTCCATTATTCCCCTCCACTCTTCCCCTTTATGTGATCCAGTTTTTTCCCCCCTTGTCCTCTTGCCTTTGTTTTCTACATTTAACTCCTCTGGTGGTGGCGTAAAGTGCAGTCCGGTTGCTGCTGACCTATGACGACCCCATAGTGTTTCCAAGGCAAGAGACGAACAGAGTTGGCTTGCAGTTGCCTTCCTCTGTGCAGCAACCCTGGACTCCCCTGTGGTCTCCCATCCACATACTAACCAGGGCCAATCCTTCTTAGCTTCTGAGGTCTGATGAGATTGACATCAGGAAAATCACACACTCACACACACACACACACACAAAGCACCCCGTGTATTCTTACATGGAGATAGATCACGAGGATAGATCTGAAGAATAGATAGATAGGAGATAGATCTGAAGAAGTGAGCTGTGACTCAGGAAAGCTCATACCCAACAGAAATTTTGTTAGCATTTAAGGTGCTACTGGACTCTTTCTCTTTTCTGTGTCTTCTTACATGGGCTTGACTCATTCATAAGTAGGGTATAATTTGGTTTGCCAACTGCCTGGAAAGGGGGGGGGGGGAGTCCTGTCCCTTTAATAGAGGCTTACTAGAATGTTATTTTACCAGGGGATATTATCAACAAAAGGGAGACAGCAGCCAAGAAATCAGAAAGAGATTGAGACTGGGAAGGGCAGCCTTGAAGGAGCTTGAAAAGATTCTTAAGTGTAAGGCTGTGTCACTGACAACCAAGATCAAGTTAATTCATGGCCATCATATTCCCTATTACTATGGATGGGTGTGAAAGCTGGACAATAAAGAAAGCTGACAGGAAGAAAGTAGATTCCTTTTAAATGTGGTGCTGGAGAAGAGTTTTACAGATTCCGAGGACTGCCAAAAAAAAAAAAAATCAGCTCAAATCTACCGTAGATTTGATCAAGCCTGAAAGGACCCTAGAAGCTAAAAAGACTAAACTGAGGCTGTCGAACTTTGGTCACATTATGAGAAGACAAGAGTCACTGGAAAAGACAATCATGCTAGGAAAAGTTGAAGGCAGCAGGAAAAGAGGAAGACCCAACATAGAATCATAAGAGTGGGAAGGGACCACCCAGGGTCATCTAGTCCAACCCCCTGCACAATGCAGGAAATTCACAACTACTTCCCCCCTCATCCCCAGTGACCCCCTACTCCATGCCCAGAAGATGGCCAAGATTCCTTTCCTCTCATCATCTGCCAAAGGTCATAGAATTAGCATCGCTGACAGATGGCCATCTAGCCTCTGCTGAAAAACCTCTAGGGAAGGAGAGCTTGAGGAAATAACTGGGAAAACTGAGGCATCCAGCTGAAAACAAAACCCAAGGCACAGAGATCCCCCAGATTTGTCAGGAAAAGGCACAGAGATGGATCGACTCTATAAAGGCCGCCACGGACCTCGGTTTGCAAGACCTGAGCAAGGCTGTTAATGAGAGGACGTTTTGAAGCACATGGATTCATAGGGTCACCATGAGTCGGAAGCGACTTGACAGCAGTTAACACACACATTATTATCTCCATGCCATGCAAAGCTTCCTCTGCCCATTTCCACACGTTAAACCTCCATGAAAGGACAGGGCATTTTTCTCCAGATCTGTTGACAACCCTGTGTAGAATTAAGGGGAGGCATGATAGAGGTCTATAAAAATTATGCATGATACAGAGAGGTCTTTCACGTCACCTACTGATCCGTTGAACTGGAGATGCCGGGGCTTGAACCCGGGACCTACATTCTACCACTAAGCCATGGCCCCACCTCCAATCGGAGGACTGTTGTCTGCTCAGCTGGTTGCAAGTGACGCAGGGGCCTTGAAAACCCAGAGGGTTTTTTAAAACTCAAGTAGAAAGAGCAGGGACAGATTCTGTGGGCGCTGGGCCCAAAGGTCCATTCATCAGTCTCTCCCCGATGAGTCCATGAGGCATCCTGGCAAGCGCTCGAGGTTGGCACCAGAAGGAGATCCGCGGGTGACGGCACATGCTCCCTCCTTGTCCTCGCTGGAAATATATTTTCCGTACAGAGCATTATGAACCACCCTCCAATCCCGGATCAATACTTTAACAGGCCTCTTCATTCAAGCGAGGCCCGTATTTTGTAGCTCCCGTCAACCCACTTCCCCAAATTGCAATTAAGCTGTCAGAGAGCAGGGAAACGTTTGCGTTTACAGCTTCGCCGGGAAAGGGGTGATAAATCGCAAAAAACTGGAGTCGCAGGGGAGAAGTCTGGCTGACTTTCCCCTCTCTTCCAGGGCTCCCAAGCCAATGTGGTATACTGGTTAAGAGTGGTGGTTTGGAGCTGTGGGCTCTGATCTGGAGAACCAGGTTTGATTCCCCCACTCCTACACACAAGCGGCGGAGGCTAATTTGGTGAACCAGGTTGGTCTCCCCACTCCTACCCATGAGGCCAGCTGGGTGAACTTGGGCTAGTCACAGTTCTCTTAGAGCTCTCTCAGCCTCACCTGCCTCACAGGGTGTCTATTGTGGGAAGGGAAGGTGATTGTAAGCCGGTTTGATTCTTCCTTAAGTGGAAGAGAAAGTCAGTATATAAAAACCAACTCTTCCTCTTCTTCTTCTTCTCCTCCTTCTCCTCCTCCCCCCCCCATAGAGGGGTACATATGGGAATATTCCAGGATCAGACCAAAGGCCAGAATCCTGTCCCACAGTGCCTAACCCAAGCCTCCTGCTGGTGTTTTCACCACAGGAACTGCTAGTCAAAGGTACACTGCCCCTGAACATGGAGGTTCTAATAGCAGATCGCCCTCTCCTCCTCCATGAATTGGCCTGATCCTCTTTTAAAGCCATCCTTGCTAGTGGCTACCAGCGGTCATACGACATTGAATTGCATGGGTTTATTGGGTTGTTCTGATCTGTATCAATGGCTACTGTCCATGTGCAGAAAGGCAGGATACCATTACATGCCTGCTGCTGGGGGTGGGGGCTTTCTGCCCTGCTTGGTCGGCTTCTCAGAGGCACACCTGGCTGTCCTCTGCTGGAAACAGGATGCTGGACTAATGCGGTCAGCCCAAAGTCACACCCTATGACGTGTTTCAGAAGGCAGCCGAGTTGGTCTGTAGTAGAAGAGCTGGATTCAAATCCAGTAGCACCATCAAGAGGAGGGAAGGCAGCATGGTACAGCCCGATCTCGTCAGATCTCGGAAGCTAAACAGAGTCAGCCCTGGTTAGTATTTGGATGGGCGACCACCAAGGAATACCGGGGTTGCTGTGCAGAGGAAGGCACTGGCAAACCACCTCTGTTAGTCTCTTGCCATGAAAACCCCAAAAAGGGGTCGCCATAAGTCGGCTGTGACTTGACGGCACTTAACACACACACAGCACCTTAAGAGGCCAACAAGATTTTTGAGAGTAAAAGCTCCCTTGGTCAGACACCATATCTGATGAAGGCAGCTGGGTGAAAACGCACGGTCGCTTTAGCCTCCTTTATTCCCTGTTTCAGCCAGGATTTAGCCAGGATCGAACGCATGCGCGTTCGATCCTGGCTAAATCCTGGCTGAAACAGGGAATAAAGGAGGCTAAAGCGACCGTGCGTTTTCACCCAAAACTGTTGAAAAATCTTGTTGGTCTCGAAGGTGCTGCTGGACTTTGATCTAGCTTATCCTAGGACATGGAAACTATTCCTGCCTAATCCCAGATGTAGGGGGACTGACTGTGCCTGGGGAAAGCACTTTGCAATGAACTTGGAGGTTCTCTTTATTCTCATTCTCATCTTCTCGAACTAAGCCCTGACACACACAATATATCAAGAGTCTTAACTTTTCTTCTTTCCTGGCAAGGTGGCGGGGTGGCTCCTATGTCCTGGACCCATTTTGCCCAGAGTGCATAATTAACCTACGGAACTCACTGCCACAGGATGTGTGGATGGCCACTGGTATTTTTTTTAAGGTTAGGGATTTCATAGAGGAGGAAAGGTCTCTCCAGTGGCTACTAGCCATAATGGTACTTCCCTCATCAGAGGCAATCTACCTCGGAACACCAATGGCTGGGAAGCAAACAAGAAAGAGTGCTATAACCTTTTTGGGTGGTTGATGTGGTTTCTGAAAGTACCAACATAGTGTAGTGGTTAAGAGCGGTGGTTTGGAGTGGTGGTCTCTGATCTGGAGAACTGGGTTTGATTCCCCGCTCCTCAACAGGGTAGAATGCCATAGAGTGCCATTTTCTCCAGGGGAACCGATCTGGGTCAATTGGAGATCAATGATAATAGCAGGAGTAGGGTTGCCAACTCCAGATTGGGAAATATCTGGAAATTTTGGGGGGCGGAGCCTGAGGAGGGTGGGGTTGGGGGAGGGGGGACTTCAATGCCATTGGGTCCAATTGCCAAAGCGGCCATTTTCTCCAGGTGAACTGATCTCTGTCGGCTGGAGATCAGTTGTAGTAGCAGGAGATCTCCAGCTAGTACCTGGAGGTTGGGGAAGATCCAGACAGCACTCACAAATTGTAATACAAAGGTTTAGCTTTATCAAAGTGTGAAATAGTGCAAAAGGTGCAAAATATATATACAAGGATGACGAGGATACACTAGTGATTATGCACTAGTTCAGCTTGAGACCTATAACTTGCTCTGGTCCTGTTAGAGACTTTAATGAAATTTTGCTGTGCATCCTTTTGATACATGTTGCTGATGAAGCCATGTGCGAAACGTGATTTGAATCTAGACAACACATCCGGTCACCTTCCCTTTGTGGTTCTCGCCTGGGACATCTGCTCCTTCAGCTGTCTATAAGTACAACAGAAGTCCATGCTGGATTATAAATATTGACTTACCTGATTTTCAGGATATTTACTTACTTTGTGCCTTTGGACATTTGAACTTGATATTATATTGGACTTCCATTATTTATTTTGTATGTGTATCCTTGTCATCCTTGTATATATATTTTGCACCTTTTGCACTATTTCACACTTTGATAAAGCTAAACCTTTGTATTACAATTTGTGAGTGCTGTCTGGATCTTTCCCATTATCCATACAGCTCTGAGCCTTTATCTTTTCCAGCAGTACCTGGAGGTTGGCAACCCTAAGCAGGAGTTCTGCAGCCACCACCTGGAGGTTGGCAACCGTAGGTGTCATGTGGGTGCCAGGATCGAAAGAGCCGACACACACACACATCCCCCACTTTGCTCAGCTGCAGCCCTAGCTGTGAAGGAGGGTTGCCAGACCAGGAGGGCCATAATTCTGAGCCGCTAGGAGCCAGTGACATTTTAAGGGCCTGTCGAAATGTACTCATGAATGCCCGGATTAGCTATTCATCAGGAGCTGAGCTTGGAAAACAGCCCACTTGGAGAGCCTGGTTTCTGGTCAAGAAACAGCCAGCCCTCAAACCCGGTTTCAGAAAAAGCTCACCTGGAGTGCAGTTCTGGAGGCCCCACTTCAAAAAGGATGTGGACAGAATGGAGCGGGTGCAGAGGAGAGCGGCGAGGAGGATCAGGGCAGGGGCCTGGAGACCAAGCCCTTCCAGGAAAGGCGGAGGGAGTTGGGAATATTTCGTCTGGAGAAGAGGAGGTTGAGGGGGGACAGGATGGCTCTCTTGAAGCATTTGAAGGGCTGTCACTTAGAGGAGGGCAGAGGGCTGTTCCTGCTGGCAGCAGAGGAGAGGACTCGCAATAATGGGTTTAAATTGCGGGCGGAAAGGTACCGGCTGGATATCAGGAAAAAATATTTTACAGTAAGAGTTGCTTGACAGTGGAATGGGCTGCCTAGGGAGGTGGTGAGCTCCTCCTCTCCGGCAGTCTTTGAGCAGTGGCTGGATGAACGCTTGTCAGGGATGCTGTAGGCTGATCCTGCATTGAACAGGGGGTTGGACTAGATGGCCTCTATGGCCCCTTCCAACTCTAGGATTCTATAAGTCTTTAAGTCTTCTATAGTTCTCATTTTAACCAACTTTGCTCCATTTTTACTATTACTACTACTACTATTTTACTAAAGCATTTGGAGAGGGGCCGTGGCTCAGCGGTACAGCATCTGCTTGGCATGCAGAAAGTCCCAGGTTCAATCCCCGGCATCTCCAGTTAAAAGGATCAGGTCATAGGTGATGCACAAATAGGATTGCCAAATCTGGGCTGGGAAATGCCTGGAGATTTGGGGGTGGATCCTGGGGAGGGCGCAGTTTGGGGAAGGGAAAGACCTCAGTAGGGTATAAGGCGATAGAACTCACCTTCCAATGCTGCCATTTTCTCTAGGGGAATTATCTCTGTTGTCTGGAGATCAGTTGTAGTTCTGGGAGGTCTCCAAATCCCACTAAGGGGCTGGCCACCCTATGTGAAAGGACCCAAACCCTGGAGAGCCACTGCCAGTCTGAGTAGGCAATACTGACCTTGATGGATGAATGGCCTGATTCAGTATCTGGCAGCTACATGTGTGTCTCCAAGGAAAGCCATCACTGTGTGTTCTTAGGCCAAAACTGACAGATTGGAGTTCATGTACAGAGTTGACACTCAGTCCTGGGCTCAATAGAGACTGGGCTGGTTAGCTCACTCGACAAAGTAATTATTCCTCTTTAATTGTTTCTCTATACGATTCAACTTGTTCTGCCCGTCCATTACCGCTTGGGAGCGGCCCAAGTGGAATCCTTTGGTCTGGCGCTTCTGTTTATTGCATTAGCAATCTTGCATCCCTGTCTCCAAGAGCATTAGGACTTCCAGACTCATTTTGGAATTAACTTCTCCCTCCCTTCTGGTTGTACCAGAGCATTTGTGTACATATACACAGAGCTGCCATGGACACTGGTGCCCAATCCATCTGATAGCTAGGGTTGCCAACCTCCAGGAGGGGCCTGGAGATCTCCTGAAATCAGAACTAATCTTCAGGCGACAGAGATCAGTTCTCCGGAGAAAATGGCTGCTTTGGAAGATGGACTCTATGGCATTATTCTCCGCTGAGGTCCCTCTCCTCTCTAAACCCTGCCCTCCCAGGCTCTGATCACCAAATCTCCTAGAATTTCTGAACTTAGAGTTGGCAATCCCTAGAGTTGCCAACCTCCAGGTACTTAGTAATCAAAAGCAGGCAACAAGTACACAAAGGAGAATGGAAACTCAAAAATATGTACTCGTAGAAAGCTCAATAAAGCAGCTACAACACAGATGGTAAATTGCTAAATAGGATATATTAAGAGGAGCAAGCCTCTAAAAGACAAGAGCAACAAGGGACAAAGTCCAATAAATACAGACACAGTTCTAACATCCAAATAATCAGGTAAGAGTTACAAAAAACAACGGGGTTTTTAGGCGCCAAGGCGCTCACAACAAGAGGGTGTAGATACACAGGTGAATATCACACAAAGCAACGGAGTAAGTTTCAAATGCAATGGGCTTCCGGTAGAGTCCCCATTTCACAGATTTTTTTCAAGCTTCAAGTGCTATTGTCCTTCTGAATAAAGAAGACGATATCAAAGAAAATCTCAGACAACTTTCAGAATCTAGGGTTATAAAAAATTGTTGATAGATCCTACAAATCAAATCAAGCTCAGTATAAAAACAACTGTAAATGAAGGGTTGGCTTGGGATTATATCACCAAACGTGAAGCCGATTTACCATCTGTGTTGTAGCTGCTTTAATGAGCTTTCTTCGAGTACATATTTTTGAGTTTCCAACCTCCAGGTACTAGCTGGAGATGTCCTGACACAGACACATGACACAGAGGTACATCTTGGGTTGCCAAGTACCTCTTTGCCACCGGCGGGAGGTTTTTGGGGTAGAGCCTGAGGAAGGGGGTTTTGGGGGAGGGACTTCCCTAGAGTCCAATTGCCAAAGCGACCATTTTCTCCAGGGGAACGGATCTCTGTCACTTGGAGGTCAGTTGTAATAGCGGGAGATCTCCAGCCACCATCTGGAGGTTAGGAAAACAGTACAGGTCTTTGGAATCATTTCTGCTTTATGCAGATTGTACATATTGTATATATTTGTGCTTTGTATGTGTCATGTATATGGTCCTTGTTTCATCTCAGTAGCTTATAAAATTTGCACTTTGTGTATATATATCATCCTGTACTGTTTTCCTAACCTCGTGGTATTAGTACAGAGGTGCCTTTTTTCTCCCCACCATCTGGAGGTTGGCAGCCCTAGTTGGACCTGGCAATGGCTGGTATACAACGAAAAGAACAAGACCCTGCAGGGGGCAGCAAGAAGACAATTTGAGAGGATAGTGAGCTCAGCACCTTTTCTCCTGTTAAGTGTCATCCCTTCTCCATCTCCAGATTGCTCCCCGTAGGGCAATAATGGTCGTAGGTGCATGGGAGTTTTACCTGAGGTTCGTTGCTCGCTGGATCCACACTTTAGAGTTGCCAGCCTCCAGGTACTGGCTGGTGATCTGCTATTACAACTGATCTCCAGCCGACAGAGATCAGTTCCCCTGGAGAAGATGGCCGCTTTGGCAATTGGACTCTATGGCGTTGAAGTCCCTCCCCTCCCTAAACCCTGCCCTCCTCAGGCTCCGCCCCCAAAACCTCCCGCCAGTGGCGAAGAGGGACCTGGCAGCGCTACCACTTTTTTCTGTTGGGAATCTATGCACCAGCAGTCTCCAAGCTCAAATCAAGTCCCCGCCCCTTTAAATGCTGCTTTATAATTGTAGAGCTTACTCACTGGTCTTTTACGCTTGGTAATTAGCAGCATGTTCCAGCCTGAAGTGCCCCGCATATTTTTTAAGTTTCTTCACAGTGAACCGTCATTCCAGACATCCCTGTGAAGCTGGCGCATACCTGCTTCGCATTTCTTAAGAACCCCTTTAACGCGACCTTTTGTATTTGCTCCGCCCCCTCATCCAAGCATTCACTGAGGGAAGCATGCAGAATCCCAGCCGTGAGGCTTAGCTATGCAAACGACCATTGCTAATGGCTATGCAAATGAAGGAAAGAAGGAGCAGGTGAATGGGGGTGTGTGTGGAATTTGTTTGACTTTCTTCTCTTGTATCGGGACCGTGAATAGTCATTTTAAAGGTCGGGTTTTAAAAAATCAGCATTGAGCGAGGAGCAGAATTGACCCTGCATAAATGGCCACAATCAAGTATGATAGTTCCCATGTGAAGCCCTATCGACGCTTGAATCGGGTCGTCGTGCCCCTTTGCGGTGTGAATTACTCCGCCAACCGCCAGGGCTCTGTCTCCTCGGCAGGGAGCCTGGGGACGGACACGGAGGAGCGGCTGGTGGAGCATCTCCTGGACCCGTCCCGCTACAACAAGCTGATCCGGCCAGCCACCAACGGTTCCGAATTGGTCACGGTGCAGCTGATGGTGTCCTTGGCCCAGCTCATTAGCGTGGTGAGTACAGGGGTGGTGGTGGTGGGAGACAAGAAAAGCCAAACCCTGCAGCTAGTGTGGGGGAAGCCTGCCCTTTGTGGGGCGAACCTGCAGAGGATGGAGACAAGCTGGAACGTCTCCATAGGAGGGCAACGAAGATGGTGAGGGGTCTGGAGAACCAGTCCTATGAGGAAAGGTGGAAGGAGCTGGGTACGTTTAGCCTGAAGAGGAGAAGACTGAGAGGGGATATGAGAACCATCTTCAAGTACTTGAAGGGCTGCCATATAGAGGAGGGTGCCGAGTTGTTTTCTATTGCCCCAGAAGGTCGGACCAGAACCAACAGGTTGAATTTAAATCAAAAGAGTTTCCGTCAAGACATTAGGAAGAACTTTCTAACCGTTAGAGCGGTTCCTCAGTGGAAAGGCCTCCTCGGGAGGTGGTGAGCTTTCCTTCCCTGGAGGTTTTTAAGAAGAGATTGGATGGCCATCTGTCAGCAATGCTGATTGTATGACCTTAAGCAGATCAAGAGAGGGAGGGCATCTTGGCCATCTCCTGGGCATGGAGTAGGGGTCACTGGGGGTGTGGGGGAGGAGGTAGTTGTGAATTTCCTGCATTGTGCAGGGGGTTGGACTAGATGACCCTGGTGGTCCCTTCCAACTCTATGATTCTATGATTCTTGCAAACCTGAAGCTCCTCCCCCTAAACTTGCAAACTCCACACCTTTATGATCTGGGGCTGAGTAAAGGACCAACTGCAGGATTTCCTTGATTATTATATTTTTTTGAAGGGGGGGGTCTGAAATCTGAACTAGGGACTTCTTAGCGTCATTGCGCCAGGAACCGCAACCCCATGTCTAGGGTTGCCAGCTCTGGGTGGGAAAATACCTGGAGATGTTTGGGTTGGAGCTTGAGGAGGGCGGAGTTTGGGGAGGGGAAGGACTTCAATGTCATAGAGTCCAATTGCCAAAGCGGCCATTTTCTCCAGGTGAACTGATCTCTATCGGCTGGAGGTCAGTTGTAATAGCAGGAGATCTCCAGCTACTACCTGGAGGTTGGCAACCCTACCTATGTCTCACACCCTTTCCTTTCACTTTACAGTGTGTTGGGTTGCCAACATCCAGGTGGTAACCCAAACAGCACGTAGGCTCACACTATAATTTTAAAACTCCAGATTCTCTTAGATAAATCACAAAAAAGGATTGTTCGAATCTGTTGCATTATAAACTAAATGACAAACTAAACATACCAGAATATGCGCACATAATACACCTTATATGCACTAATATACTCTAATAATAATCTACCACTTAAAGCAAAGATTTATTAGAGTATATTAGTGCATATAAGGTGTATTATGTGTGCATATTCTGGTATGTTTAGTTTGTCATTTAGTTTTTTTGTGATGATTTATCTAAGAGAATCTGGAGTTTTAAAATTATAGTGTGATCCTACGTGCTGTTTGGGTTACTAACTTTGTTATTGCAGCATAGGTATCTGTTGTTGTATTATTAACATCCAGGTGGTGGCTGGAGATCTCCCGGGATTACAACTGATCTCCAGCCGATAGAGATCAGTTCCCCTGGAGAAAATGGCCGCTTTGGCAATTGGACTCTATGGCGTTGGAAGTCCCTTCCCTCCCCAAACCCCCTCCTCGGAGACAGTACCACTGACTACCCTTGTCTTTTGTTCTCTCGGCAGCACGAGAGAGAGCAGATCATGACGACCAACGTCTGGCTGACGCAGGTGAGGACCATCCCCTGGATCCCTCCATCCAGCGGGCGTAGAGCAGGGGTCCGCAGACGACAGCTCTGGAGCCACCTGGGCTGGCTCAGTGTGGAACAAAACGTGGCTGGTTAAAAAAAGAAAGAAAACCAGATCTGATAGAGAGGTTTAAATTTAACGTTATTTTGGACACCATGCCATATTTCAGATTTATTTGTTTGCTTTATTTGTATATCGCCTTTCAGCCCAATCGGGGCCACCAAGGCTCTTTGACCCATCCATGAATCCACTTAACTGCATGGTGGACTTTAGAACCAGAGGTTCTGATTTTTAGAATCAGAATCAGCATGGTGTAGGAGAGCCAAGGCAGTGTGGTGGTTAAGAGCAGTGGTTAGGAGCCGTGGACTCTAATCTGGCGAACCGGGTTTGTTTCCCCACTCCTCCCCATGAAGCCAGCCAGGTGACCTTGGGCGAGTCACAGCTCTCTCAGCCCCACCTGCCTCCCGGGGTGTCTGTTGTGGGGAGGAGAAGGAAAGGTGATTGTATGCCGGTTTGATTCTTCCTTCAGTGGTAGAGAAGGTCGGCATGTAAAAACCAACTCTTCTTCTTTTAAGGGGGAATGCAGGACAGAACAAACCCACAGGAGAATGAAAGGAATTGGACTGGGGGAGGGGGGAGAGAAGGAAACATCAGCTCATTTGTAACGTTGCTCCAAAGAGAAGAAACCCCCCCCCCACCAAACCTTTTCATTTCCAAAATTGGCATGCACTTAAACAAAACTCTGGACTTATATTCATTTTCAGCTGCCGCCATTCTATCCACCTACAGATATAAACAGGGAGGGAAGGCGGTGTGGTATAGCCCAATCTCGACAGAGCTCGGAAGCTAAGTAGGGTTGGTCCTTGGATGGGACACCACTAAGGAGGCTCTGCAGAGGAAAATAGTTTCAGAGGTTCGCTGTGTTGCAGTAGGACCACAAGATACTGCAGTAGGATCTGCAGTAGGACCACAAGATTCGAGTCCAGAAGCACCTTCGAGACCAACAAGATTTTGGGGGTATAAGCTTTTGAGGAGCTTTGACTCTTGAAAAGAGAGCCAGCATGGTATAGTGGTTACGAGCGGTGGTTTGGAGCGGTGGACTCTGATCTGGAGAACCGGGTTTGATTCCCCACTCCTCCACAGGAGCGGCGGAGGCTAATCTGGTGAACCGGGTTGGTGTCCCCACTCCTCCACACGAAGCCAGCTGGGTGACCTTGGGCTAGTCACAGCTCTCTTAGAGCTCTCTGAGCCCCACCGACCTCACAGGGTGTCTGTTGTGGGCAGGGGAAGGGAAGGTGATTGTAAACCAGTTGGATTCTTCCTTAAGTGGTAGAGAAAGTCAGCATATGAAAACCAACTCTTCTTCTTCTTCCCTGACAATCTTGTTGGTGTCTAAGATGCCCCTGGACTCGAATCTAACTTTTCTGCAGAAGGCACTGGCAAACCACCTCTGCTTCTCACTTCCCTTTAAAACCCCTTGCTGGGGTTGCTGTAAGTTGGTTGCAACTTGATAGCCCTCGCATGCATAGATATAAATGTCTAGATCAGGGGTGTCGAACTCAATTGTTACGAGGGCCGGATATGACATATATGTTTCTTGCTTGGGCTGAGCCATACCTTGCCAGCCTCTGGAGGCCTCACTTCAAAAAGGATGTGGACAGAATGGAGCAGGTGCAGAGGAGAGCGACAAGGATGATCAGGGGCCTGGAGACCAAGCCCTTTCAGGAAAGGCGGAAGC